>NC_056743.1:681993324-682193324 GCF_019279795.1 Protopterus annectens | reverse complement strand
AGAAAGGGTCTATCCTGAAATCATGCTCATTACCATTTGTACTGTACTAGTGCTGTTTCTCCAGTATGCGGCTATGTATGTTATTGTTTCATGTCTGTTTTGTTATGTGGCATTTAGCTCAGCATGTAGACACTATCCGTTACCTGCATGCATGCAGACAGCAGTAGCAGATCATTCTACTAGATTGTGAACTTATCTAGGCATTGCCTCCCCCACGCTAACTGTACATGTACACCTGTGGACAAAACATGCCATTCAGTGGCTGTATGTTTTTGGCTATGTCATTCATATGTTACTTTATGCAGTCTCTCATGGATATGACCCACAGTTTTCCAATTTAAAATAGTCCAATTTCTCTGTTGCTTCTGTTGACCAGGAAGCTATAGAAATTCTCTCTAAGTGATTTTTTTTGTCTTAGTTGGACATTGGAAGAGTTTTAACTGAAGCATGATGGTTTTAGATGTGGTTATAGAAATAACACAGAAATAATTTAATTTACTTACTGTACTATTAGACCTAGGAAAATAGCTGTAGGACATTTGCCAAGGGACAGTATATAAAACAGATTATATTAATTAATCTTGAAGTTTATAAACACTGATACATATAACATTCAAAACTAAATGTCAAAATTGATAAATATTGAAAATATACCATCACAAACTTACAACGACTGAAACACTTTCCTTTCCTGATGAAAAAAAAAAGCCTTCATCTGTATAGTGATACTGTTAGGTAAAGCATTTTTTTAAGGTATTTTGTGGGGGGTTGGATTTAAGCGGCTTAACATCCTTACTCTAACCCTAACATGTGAACACGCACACATGTATTCCTACCTCTAATGCAGAAACATTTGGTGTATCCAAAAGTTTTGGCATTAGTAAACAACCCCACTTACCTGGGCACAGGCAAACCCCAAACACCTATGGAAAATCAATGTTCTTAATTTCCATAGTTCAGGCAATTTGACAACTTACAGGGAAGTAAATATTGTGGGAAGAAATAGCCATGGAATTGTTATGGCTAGGCTTGTATAGGCCCTGGAGCCGGTAGCCTAGTACCAACCTATGAACATACACTTTTGATACTAGCTAATTTGAAGAGTAAACAGTAACCACTGAAGAGTGCTGTCAAATTATTATTATTTTTTAAATCAGATGTGTTACAAATACTGCTTTCTGTAGAAACAAGCCACCCACACCCCATACTCATTGCTTATCTTGGATAAAACAAAAAAATCTGGTCAAGGGCATTTAATTATATAATGTTCCCTGATGAGGCTACTATTATGACTGAACAGTGTCCACTGACCATATTTTTGAATTTTCTAAGATATTTAATGCTTTAGATTAAACCAGGGGTGCTGAGACTGTACTGGAGGTTGATTTGCAGGACATTTTTTTAACAAACTTTTATGAAATAACTTATACCAACAAGAAATATTGAACAACATGAAACACAATCCTAGTACAAGATGATTGTCAATAAGTAATGACATAAAAAGCAGTATATTAAAATATAGTCTAAAGAGTATCAAATGATTAACTGCAATATGAATATGATATCCATTGTCATAATCAGACCAGATGGCTTAGTGGTTAAGGTCTTCGCCTCCCATGCACAAGGTTCGATCCTGACCTCTGACCAATGCCTGTTTGGAATTTGTATGTTCTCCCTGTGTCTCTGTGGGGTTTCTCCCATGTCCGAAAAACATGCTGAGTGTTTTCATCTCAAACTCACCAATGAATGAAGCTGTGGGCAGCAGCACAGACTCTACATGGTGCCCTACAGGGGAAGAGTTGTACAGACCAACCTCCTTGGACATCTACTGTGGTGTACAGCATCCTCAAGATAGGAGAACATGGATCACAGACTGCGCACTGTGGCAGTACTAGCCACTCGGTGTAAAATATGGCACTTGGTGATTCGGTCATGTTGACTACTGTTGCCAAAAATGGACATGGGTAGTTACCGGTGATAAGTGGGTTAAGGACCTAGCCTATTCTGACCCACGCCAGGGAATCATGCTAATGGTGGGAGGGGCATATGTGTCCCTACTGGCCAGTGTGTGCCTGCCATAAAGCCCAGCAGCCCCGGGTCAATAAGTTACTGGTTGGCCAGTGTCTAGTTGCCCAGCCTGGGTTACCTGGGACAGCTATGTTGAAAGCTGGACGTAAAGCTAACCAACCTGCCAAACATGAACTGAGAATTGATACGCTGGTTCACTGACAGGACACAGCTTGGAGGTGGATGACATGATGATACGGAGGAGGCTGGACATCCTATGTATTTGAGAGACAAAATGGAAAGGAAGTGCAGCAAAGCCACTTGGCCTGGGATCCAGAGTCTACTACTCAGGTGGAGGGCAGGCTATAAATGGTGTAGGAATTGTGGTGAGACAGAGGCTTCAGAAGGCAGTAAGGGATATCATCAGAATTAATGACAGACTCATGGCAGTCAGACTCCAGTGTAATGATAGGGCAGTACTCATAATCTCAGCCTATGTGCCACAGCAGGGTTGTGATAGAAAGGAAAAGACTGCATTCAGATAGTGGTTGCAGGACCTCCTAGATAATGCAGGACAACATGAATTGGTGTTGATAATGGGTGACTTGAATGCACATATCGGGACAGACAGAACAGGATATGAGGACTGCCTGGGACCACATGGGTGGGGCAACAGGAATAAAGGAGAAGCCATTCTAGACTTCTGTCTGATAAATGGCTTGATAATAGCCAACACATGGTTCAGAAAGAGAGTGAGTCACAAGATCACATACAAGAGTAGTCAACATGCAACTCAGGTAGACTTCCTCCTAGTTAGGAAAAGACACTGGGGAAGAATCCATGATTGCAAAATCATCCCCAGTGAAACAATCGGCCCACAGTATAAACCACTAGTTGCCACAATCAGCTGCAAGCAGAGGTCAGAGCAGGCTCTAAAGTAAACAGAGACCAGGCCTACAGCATAAACCACGAGTTGCCATAATCAGCTGCAAGCAGTGGTCAGAGAAGGCTCTAAAGTCAACAGAGACCAGGCTGAGGACCTAGAAGTGGACTGAAGAGAAAGTACAACAGTTCAAGTAATTACTCAGGGCTCTAGCACCCCAAAAAGAGGAAGAAATAGGTGGAGTTGAAGAAGAATGGCATCACCTAAAAACAGCATGTGTTAGGACTACAGAAAAGATATTTGGCTGAGCCAGGTATGGAAATAAGGTACATAAGGAAAGCTGGTGGTGGAGTGCAGACATCCAGGAAGTCATCAAAAGAAAAAAAAAGTGCAGGAAGAAGTGGGAGACAGAAAAGACTGACCAGGCTAGGAAGGACTACTGGTTGGCTAACAAAGTAGCTAAGAAAGAAGTTGCAATATCAAAGAATAGGGCATCGGAGGCACTGTACCAACTTCTGGAAAGTGACTCAGTAAGGGGCACAAAGAATCTATATCAGGTTGCAAGGCAAAGACAAAAAGATACAGTTGCAAGGCAAAGACAGAAAGATAAAGAAGATAGTCAGACACCCTTCATAAGGGATGCCAGCAACAACCTCACCAGCCTAGAGAACATCAAAGGCAGATGGAAGGAGTATTTCCAGCAGCTTCTGAATGAAGAACCCCCCCACAGAAGCTGTACTGCCCCAGAAACAACCTATGATGAGAGAAGAGGAGGAGTCCACCCTAGAAGAAGTAAGAACAGCACTAAGGAAGATGAAGTGAGAGAAAGCAGCAGGCTCAGATGAGGTGACAGCAGATATGATAAAGATGCTGGATGAGATGGGGAGAAATGGCTCCTGAGGGTACTAATAGCAGTGTGCAGAGAAAGGCGTATCCCGGATTTATTTATCTATTTATTTATTTAAATTTGTTGACCGGGAGTGTCCGACTGGACATAGGTCCATTTTCAGCGGAGGCCCGGGGAGAAAAGCTCCACAGTAAAATAAACAGACAGTAGTTACATTGGATTACATAGTGATTAACAATTTTTTGCTTAACATAGCAATTACTTACAACATATTTACAGAGGAAGAACATAGTACATCAGTAGACAACTAGAATCTTTATCTGTGAAGTACATAACAGACATTAACAAATGTTACAATGAGAAGTTCCTGCTGTATAATAAGTACTAGGCTTATGAGCATCTGAGCTTGCTATAATCAAGGTAGTTAGTGGAGTGGAAAGAAAGGTAGTGGTTGGATGGGATAGATGATATTAGAGTGGGAGTTGCAAGGGCATAGCCAGCATGTTTTTAGGTGCGCTTTTAGTAAAGGTTTGAAGTGGGTGCATGATGGTAATTGTGGGTGGGAGTGAGTTCCATAATTTGGCTATGGTGCAAGAGAATAGTGCTTCACCAGCAGAGTTATTGGCTTTAGTGATCTGCAAGTGATTTTTGTTGCTGGATCTTAGTGGTCTGGTGGTGCAATAGGGTTGGAGTAGATTCTGGAGGGATGGGATATTTAGTGGATGATTTACTAGTTTGTGGGCGAGTGAGAGTTGATACCACTGAAGGAGGTGAGGGAGTTCAAGCCAACCCAGTTCAGCAAGTGAGAGACAGTGGTGACTATGGTAGGATGCCCCTGTGGCGAATTTGGCGATTTTGTTGTAGCAGGTCTCTAGCTTGTTTAGATCGCATTGCCTTAGGTTGGTATATATTGGAGAGGCATAAAGTAGGGTGGAGATAAGGTGAGAATTTGCTATTGAAATCTTTGCTGCATTGGTAAGAAATTGCTTATTTCTGTATAACGCTTCTAGTTTTTTGTGGACTTTTTTTATCGTCATGGATATGTGAATGTCAAATTTTAGTTTATTGTCTATTTCCACTCCTAGCAATTTGGTGTGTTCAGTTGGGCATATAGTGGTGTTGTCTTTTGCTGTGATGTTAAAGTGAGAGTTGTTTTGAGTATGTTTGGTGGGTTGGAAGATGAGTAGTTTAGTTTTGTTTGGGTTGAGTATTAATTGGGCATCGGATAACCATGTTTCAACAGAGGAAAAGGCTTCCTGTGTGACTTTTTGCAGTTTTGGTAGGGACTGGGCTGAGCAGATGATGGTCGATTCATCTGCGTATTGTATGAGTGTGCCATGTTTGGTGGCAGAGGCTAGATTATTGGTGTAAACAGAGAAGAGTAGGGGTCCAAGGATGGATCCTTGGGAACCCCTATGGAGACAGGTAGTTGGGGAGATATGTCATTCTGCCATACAACGGATTGTTGGTGGTCAGACAGGTAACTCTGAAACCAGTTGGTGACTGATTGTGAGAAGGATAGGTTATTGAGGACAGAGATAAGTTGTTTGTGTGAGACCATGTCAAATGCTTTAGATAGGTCTAGGAAAGTAACAGAGGAGAGATAGCCATTGTTTTTATGCTGAAGGATAGTGTTAGTAAAGGAGAGTAAGGTGTGGTGGTGCTATGGTTTGGTCGGAAACCATGCTGAGTACTGGAAAGGAGGTTGCTAGTAAGGAGGTAGTCTGAGACCTGAGAGTGTATGCATCTCTCTAGTATTTTGGAAAGTGGAGAGAGAATAGCTATGGGGCGGTAATTGGTTAGTTCTGCGGAGGGTCCTCTTTTGTTGAGGGGAATTATATGTGATACTTTCCACAGTGTGGGAACGTAACTTTCTGACAGAGATCGGTTAATCAAGATGGATACTGGGTAGGCCAGAGCATCAGCTGTGATTTGTAGGTATTCACTTGGGAGGTTGTCTGCTGCTAATTTGGTGGGTTTAAGTTTAGTTAAGAGTTTTTTTATGTTGGAGGTAGGTACAGGAGAAAAAGAGAAGGCAGTGGAGAGATTACTAGTTGAAGGTGTGGGTTGGAGGGGAGGGGGGATGTGTTGTTTAGCTAGTGATAGTATGTATATATTGGCAGATGACTGGAGAATAAGCATACTTGTGCCAGTGTACAAGAACAAAGGGGACATCCACAACTGTAGGCAGTACAGAGGCATCAAACTCCTATCACATTGTATAAAAGTTCTGGAGAGGGTAACTGATAAATGGATATGCAGAGTAGTAGAATGTAAGATGGGAGATGAGCAGTTTGGATTCAGATCAGGATGCAGCACAACTGACCCGATGTTTGCATTAAGACAGACACTTGAGAAGAAGCTAGAGATGAGGAGACAGTCCAACTGGGCATTCCTAGACTTGGAGAAAGCATATGACAAGGTCCCTAGAAAGCTGATCTGAGCAGTACTGTAGTGGTTTGAAGTCCCAGAAACATTGGTAGAATTAGTACAGGCTATGTACAAGGACCCAATGGCTTAAGTATGGATGGTGTTCGGCCTCGCAGAGGGGTTCCCAGTAGGTGTGGGTGTACATCAGGGTTCAGCTCTGAGACCACTGCTGTTCATACTGGTGATGGATTATGTTAGCAAACAGGCTGGAGGGGATGGATCAACAAAGCTGCTGTGTGCAGACGATATGGAAGTACAGGCAGGCTCTGAGCTAGAACTTCAGCAAAGGATAGGAGAATGGAATGCAAATCTGAAGGCATGTGGGATGAAACTAAGCACAGATAAGATGGTGGTAATGGCAGCAAATTGGGGAAATCAGAAGGAGCTGAAAATAGAGATAGAAGGGAAGATAGTGGAACAGGTAAACAGCTTCAAGTATATGGGAGGAGTAGTTGAGGAGAAGGTTAGTCTGAATGAAGAGGTCAAAGCTAGACTCAGAGGGGCTGCAGCCAACTGGCATAGAGTATCGGGTGTAGTCTATGGTAGAAGAATGACAAAGATGAAAAGTAAGGTATACAAGCCAGTGGTGCGACCAGTACTACTGTATGGTACAGAAACCTGGGCAATAAAGGCAGAACAGTTGAAGAAGGTAGAAGTGATGGAGATAAAGTGTCTGAGAAAGGTGACAGGATGCACACTGTGGGACAGACAAAGAAATGAGAACATAAGAGCAGAAGCCAAAGTAGTTCCAATTGCAGAAAAGATCAAAGAGAACAGATTACGGTGGTTTGGGCACATGTGTAGAAAAGCAGAATACAATCTGGTGAGGAAGATTTGGGACAGACAGGAAGAAGGTAAGAGGAAGTGAGAACATCCAGCACAGATTGTGTGAAAGAAGATCTGTGACAGTCAGGCATGAGTGTTGAAGCAGGCAGGAGTGTGGCACTGAATCGAGAGAGTTGGCAACAGTTAACACAATACCCCATCCCCATGTAGAAAAATGGGAAAAAGGGGGCTGATGATGATGATGATGATGGATTGTCATAATACCCACCTTAAAAAGATCCATTATCATCTGGACATAGAAGAGATTGTCTTGTTTTAATGGTTTAGTGATATTTGTTAGTCTGCTAGGCTTTTTTGATGGTCATAGAAAGTCTCTGCGGTTAGTGGTATACCAAAGAATTTGTATTTTATAACTGTTTATTTTTTCACTTGTATTATTAAGTTAGCTGATAACTGTATTGCATGTGTCTAATATACCTAGATGATGTAGTCTTGCTGAAGAATGAATTATTATTGACCATGTGTCATCGTGGCTGTAGGTGGCTCTTGATATGACATAAGCAAGTTTTATTTCCTCTTAGGGATTAATAAGAGTTAAAAATTCTGCTAATTCTGAGTTCCTAGTTTAGAGACATGAAATAACTAATAGCAGAAAACAGCTAACAGATTGCTTCAGCATCAAGACTATCCACAAAATGTGAACACTTTATGAAATTATTTATAATACTAAGAAGGTATTTAAGCAGTTTCTGTTGTACTGTGATATTATACTAAACAGCTGAAAAAAAGTTTGTAGGAGGGTCTAATTTACGTTTATATATTTTGATTATAATTTTACCACTTTATTATGTATTTTTCCATACAATTTGAGAATTATTATGCTACTGTTACATTGTTAAGGTTAGATTTTGTTTGATTCGTCATGTAATACTTACTTTTGTGTTAACATCTTCAAAGATATCAATGTTGCCTAAAGAAACTTGCCACATACACAGGACAGACAAATAAGGCTTCTTGTATAGGAATTTTCTACAGAGAGAATCACTTTTTCACTTTTCAAAAACTGAGCAGTTCAGGCTTTTGTGCATTTTTCTGCTGATCTGATTTTTTATATTTTAAGACTGAGAACACTCAGATCTTTTTACTCAGAAACATGTAACTGTTATTATTGGGTGTTGACTGTTGGCTTTGTTTTTTCATGTGTAAATAAAATGAAGTGAAAACTTCATAAAATAAAAAATAAAATTAAATGAAAGCTCTCCCATTATGCAACAGTGTCTACATAAAGGGGACTGATCTGAAAGACTAACATCAGTTCTATACCACCTATGCTTGGTTTTCACCACAATACTGATTCTTGTAGTACAATCTTCTCAAAAAATATTAGATGACGCAGGGATTATAAATATTGTGCATATTCAGCCATTATATAATCTCTGGCCCATTCATCAAGACCCTTTGGGTGTATTCCTCTTTTCTTCACAAGTTCATGTTGTGTTGGAGTCACAAGCAGGTTTTGTCTTATGGTTTGACATCCGGTCTTCCTATTTCAGTATCATCAACTGCAGACTTTCCACAGCTGTGTGAGTGATGCTAGCACAAGTGTATACCTAGTAAGGTACTGAGACCCACATGGGCTACTGTTGTGATTATTCACATATTTATGGTAATGTGTGATGCACTGAACTCTGACCATGCACTGTGGTGTTGGAAGGAACACCCAGCTGGTCAACTGAGCAGTCATTCAGCTCATGAAGAGAAAGTTGTTTGCATCATGTGGCTCAGGGTCTCCAAGGGGGAGAATGACAGTATCTATGTCAAGGGCCACAGCGTGGACCATTAGGTAAAATGTTGCAACTTTTGGCCAGACCATAATAAAGTTTGCCATTAACTGGTTTATTTTTGTATATTTATTTGTAAGTAGTAAAGTATATACTTCTAAATGGGAGGATGGCCTAATGGTTAAAGTGTTTGCCTTACAAACACAAGGTACAGGGTTTGAATCTCACAGGGGATAATTGGCTAGGCTTAAAATGGCTTGCAAGGGCATTTAGCCTAGTACTAACCTATAAAACTAACCTATATATAAAAGGAATGTCAAGCAGTGGATTTAGAGATAGGGACAATAGGCAGTCCCAAACTATGAATAAAAGCATGCCAACCCTAGTGATGGTCACCAACTAATTCTTAAAATTACTGTGAACCCTCACTTTGAACTACTGATGCTGAATTCTGACCTGAAGTAACTTTTTCCCTGTACAATTAGTTAGGGTATTTCTGCAGAGACTGTACAAGTCATACATTTACGCAGCAGTAACATTGACAATTAGTGGCAGCATGCTGAGAAGGTATACTTAGATATTTCAATTGTGTTTATAGTCATTCTCTATGTTAGAAGTGAATAGCTGAATGGGGCAGATCAAACCAAATTTTTATTTTGAAGCCCTATGCAACATTAATGTCCTTACAACACTGTAAATAGCTATTACTAATTTGTATTTGTTCTAACCCAAAAACAACCTTTTGGGGCAGGCATACTACTGTGACTTTGTTTTTGACTAAGCTTTCTCTTTTTCGCAATATGCTATGATATGTCCCCAAACAATAACATTATAATGCCCCATCGTTTCATGCAAGATCTTCTTTCTAATCATTTTGAATGACACTACTTAGGATTATGGCTTACTTTCAGCACCTCTGCACAGTGCGTCAGTAGCGGCCTTTGAAGTGATGCTCTTAGATTTGTGTTGTTTGTCATGTTTTAAATGTACTGTAATGAGCCCTGTCTTCTTCACCTACAATGTAATACTTTAAGTTTATTGGTGTAAAATATGTTAGCTGCAGGGAGTCCACCTCATTCGCTTCTCTGTCTGTCAATGGTATCAGGTTTCATGACTTTCCAGCCTCAAAAGGTCTTTGACACCACAGAGTTAAAGAACTGTATAATATTTATATACAGCACTATGCAATATTCATTAGGTTTATATCCCTACTGATAGTTATCAATAACAGAATATAGCAAAAGTGGTATAAATCCTCAGAGACTTGACAGATTTATGACCCTTGTGGGAGAAAAAAAAAGGTGTGCTACAAATTCCTTGCAATGTGGAATTTCACTTGGCTGAAAACTTTAAACTACAATGGTTAATATGATAGAAGAGCTCCCTGGCAGAAGAGCACTTCAAAAATAAACTGTGATTCAAACATAAAAAGAATGAACTGTGAAACAAAGTTGTACCTTTTAAGTGATTTTATAGGAGGAATTCACTGCTTCATAAACCCTAAACATGGGGGGCTGTGCCCTCCCACACCTCTGCTACTTATATATACTGTCTCAGAGATTCTTGTACCTTGGGAAAAATGAAATATTCCTACACTGCTCAATGTCAAACTTAGTGCATATCCCCCTTCGTTAACAAGTGCAGTTCCACAGCTTCAAGTACTGCAATCAATGTCATTGCATTTTCAACAGGCAGCCATAATGTGATTGCCAAGGAGACAAATTCCTAAAGAAGGCATTGCAAAATTTCATTCAAATCCAACATGATGTCCACTGAGAAAGATGAACAGCGCAGAAATGCCTCATAAGGGAGAAACAAGTAATTCATTATTTATATTTTTTGTATAGGCATAATTTGTGGGGACAGAAGCATACTCTGGGAAGAGAAATGTATCTCTTTTTGGATATAGAAATCCTTTTTTATCTTTCAGTATTTCTGGCCTTGTCTCTATTGCATTATGTCTCATCAGTCCATAGGTGTGTACTAGGCTAATGGCCCTGGAGCCTTTACAAGCCTAGCCCATAGGATTAGGCTGGCATCGTGCCACCCAGCCATAGTTCCCAGTACCTCTGTCGAGTAGAGCCACTGGAGTGATCCCTGGGGTGAATTTTCTATTTCCCATCCACTCATCAAGATTTCTCTTGAAGAGAGCCAATGAGGCACTCAGCTTGACATGTATGGGAAGTCTATTTCATAGCATGGGCAGTCTCTGGGTTATGAACCTGTCCCTCCAGCTTGTTCTGTTGATTGCGGTAATGAGGTTGAGATCTCTGGAGCATGTAGTGCAGAAGGATTGGGATTTCTTTAGATGTAGCATTTCTAACAGAACTGGGTCAGACATGGCTTTGTAAGTCAAGCAGAGATTGCCTTTAAGTAGGTGATATGAGACAGAGAATAGTTGGAGTTTTTTAAGTCTGTCCATATAGGACAAGTGTTTAAGGTCTAGGATCCTCTTTGTGAGGTACTTTTGCAGCCTCTCCAATTGTTGCAGGTGTCTACTGACGTACATGCCAAATAGGGCATTGTACTCAATGATTGGCCTAATAAGGGAAGAGTAGATAGAGACAATGACCTCTTTCTTCCTGGATGCAAAACCCTTAGTAATGAGATGAGCTACATAGTAGGACTTTCTGAGCACAGTGGCAATGTGGTGGTCAAAATAGAGGTTGCTGTCAACCTATGTTCCCAGATCTCTTATGATGCCTTCTGTGTTCAGTGGACCACCATCGATGTGGTAATTCATGTGAACCGGGTTTTTCCCAAAGGGGATGATGACACATTTTTTGGCATTGAGCTTAAGGCCATGGTTCTGACACCAGTCGTTGGTCTCAGTGAGGCCTTTCTGTAGGATGTCAACATCACTTGGGGAGTTAATTATGGCTCCCAACTTGCAATTGTCTGTGAACTTTGTCAGCCAGAGTCCCTTTGTGTTGGCCTGGATTTTCGAGAAGTAGATACCAAACAGGAGAGGACCCAGGACCGAACCCTGTGGGACTTCACTCATGACTGGTCAGCAGTATGACTTGGATTCAGCTCCATCTGTGATCCAGTTTGTAACCCACCTAGTGACATACGGATTGATGCCTAGCTTAGTGAGTTTTTCTACAATTCCTGAGTGGGGAATGGTATCAAAGGCCTTGGCCAGATCAAGGTAGACTGAACCACCTTGTCTTCATCCACAGCTCTGGTGACTGACTCACAGAAGTCAACCAGTTTTAGCATGCATGATCTACCCTTCACAAAACCAAACTGTGTGTGATCCAGAGTTTGGAGATTCCCTATATCCTTGTTTATTAGGTCCATGATGATGCGTTCCAAAGTTTTGCATATCAGACTTGTCAGGCTAATGGGGCGATAGTTCCCAGGGTCTGTAGTTGCTCCTTCTTTGTTGAGAGGGATGATGTTAGCAGTGCGCCATTTGGTAGGGACAAAGCCTGAGCTGAGGCTGTGACTGAACAGGGCACACAGGTAAGGTGCCAGTTCACTCTGTAGTTCATGTAGAACACAGCCAGGGATATTGTCAGGTCCCATAGAAGCTGTATTCTTGGCCTTGGACAGTACTGTTTTAACCTGTGCAGCAGTATTACTGGGTGCCTGGCAATTTACTGGTATTGTGATTGGTCCTTTGGTGGGGGAGAGAGGGGTAAAGTTGGCACTGAATCTGTAGGCCAGTATATTGGCAATATCTGTTAGCTCGGTATAGGAGGTGCCATTGTGCAATAGCTTCGAGCAAATCTGGGTATTGCCATGGAAATTCTTTACATAACTATAGAAGGCCTTGTGGTTGTCTTTATTATCTGCTGCTATTCTGTTTTCATGGCTAGCTTTAGAGGATTTGATGAGGGATCTCAACTTTTGGTTGAGGCTGATAAGGGAGTTTTTCCAGTCTTGGGACTTCACCTTATTTCGCATCAGTTTCCTCCTTCTGTTGTAGAGTTTGTTTATGGCAGGGCACCACCAGATTGGCTTCCTTTTTTTGGAGGAGAGTGTCTTGGTTCTATTGGGTATGGCGAGATCCATGCATTTGTGTACATGTTCGTACAGGGCATTAGTGTATGATGTGGTGGTCATGCAGCTGTTCTCCAATTGCATGGGTGCAGTGAAGTTAGCCACCTCTGTTTTTAGGAGCCCAATGTTAGCTTTGGAGAAGTTTTTCATGGTGGGTACCTTTGCAGGGGATGGGAGGGATGTGGATTTCCAAGGTGATTAGTTTGTGGTCAGATCTAACCAGGGAGGAGTTGACTATTGGTATAGAGCAACATTTGCCCATGTTAGTAATGACCAGGTCAAGAACGTTGCTACCTCTAGTGGGGTTAAGAATGAGCTCGTCCAGGGCATTGGAATTAATGAATGCCAGGAAACGTTGGGCAAGTGTATTGGTACATGAGTAGTTTTCCCAGTTAATGGAGGGGTAGTTGAAGTTGCCCAGTATGAGATTGTTAGGTTGGACCCTGATATTCTCCAGGTTGCTTAGGAACGTGGAGTGTGAGTCTTGGGACATGGTTGGGGACCTATAGCAGGCTATGACCTGAATCGCTGTCTTACCCAATGTTAGCTGCACCTGAAGTATCTCTGATGCGTTATGTTGGGCTACCAGTCTGGAGGTGTGCGCATCCATTATGAATATGGAAACACCACTGCCTTTGGAGCTTTGGTCCAAGTTCTGGAGCCGAAAGTGTGGAATGAGTTATAGCCTGGTAGTGCAGGGATGCTTTCTGCTGCCTTGAACCAGATCTCTGTTACAGCACAAATGTTGATGCTCTCCATTTTAAGGAGTGCTTTGAGCGAGTGCATTTTTGAGATTTAGACTTTTAGCATTGAGCAGCATTTGTTTGTAGCTGTTACAGTGGTAATTTAATCTTTGGAACACCACCTAGAAAAGGCACTATAGGGGTGGTAAGAGCCTTGGCCAGTATCCGGAAGCCCAGGGATGACAGATGCAGGTCACCTCTGGCAAAGCATCGAGGTCTGTCAATCATGTCATCCCAGGCTCATTTATGATTGGGTGATAGTCCTGGTCCCAGCTGTCACTTGCTGTAACACCATATGGATGTTAAGTTTAACTGAACGTGGATGATAAGATAGTTAGCTGCAAATTCATCCCTACCTTAACATATTTTGCCTACCTGGAAGTGGCAGGTATATCTTGAGGGCAGGTATCAGCAAGACATAGATGGTCTGTTGAGTTATTTGCCTTGTAACTCCTGTGATTTTATGATCCTATGACAGTTCTGCACGTTCGATAGGGCTGCTTTTGTAATTTTTTTTTTTATTTTTATTTCTACTAAGAATGTTAAAGTGGTTGTAAGGTATATTGAATGATGATATAGTAAAGATAATTTCTGTCATTCCAGTATAGTCGATGGAATGTTGTGCTAAATAACTGTGTATGGCCTGTTGTTTAACATTGTGGTATTTTCACTGTCTGCATAATCAGTTGATCATTGCAGGATGCAGTTTCATCTCACTTTGCTTCCCAATACCAGTTTGTCAGTGGCAGGGGCTGCAGTGAAGCCAAGTCACACAGCACAGATGAACCCCCAAGATAACACTGAAGTTTACCAGATGTACTACAATAGGCAGAAAAGTTAATAAACAGTTTTGAGAATGTGGTAAGCTATTTCAACACATACTTATACATTGAACAGATACAGTTAACCAGAGCTTTCTTTAGGCAGAAACACCTGTGAAAAAAATTTATGTGTAGTCTAGTACATTGTAAATGTTAAATACGCAGACTGCTTCACAATGAAAGAGGCATATATATATATATATATAGAGAGCTGTAATCCTGCTCTCTCAAATATTATAACACCTAAAATGAATTTAAGAAAATACAACTGGTATGCAGAAGAGAAAGAAAATTAAAGTCAAATAGATGGGCTGACAGGCAGATATACAGATAAGTATTTCTAAATCTTAATAAATGTGCAAATCTGTGATTTCAGGGGACAGTAGGTTAGAAAGAACATTACAAAGGTGTCAGACCAAAGCAATAGCAGTGCTGTATTTAGTTTGATTAATGTCAAATCAGATTCAGATTAGAAGTGAGTTTATCACACAGTGGAGTTAAGTCATGACTCTAGTCTCAAACAACAGGTGCAGCATTATCTGTAAAAGTTGCTAGCCAGGTGTACTTTATTAAAAAATAGGAGAAGATGGGAAATGATTTACATACCTCTGGCAGAAGTGAACTCCAGTTTTTAGATAGTGACTGTCTTTTTGGCACCTATTTTACTGACTGTCTTGGTTGCGTTTAGTAAGTTTATGTTAGAAGATCCAAGTGGCCAGTTTGGTCTGTGGCAGCTAAGCAGTACATCAGTGAGGTACAAATTTGTGTGACCCAGTCTATGTGGGTAAATTACATTTGGGTCAGGAGTACTTTGTTGCTTATTTTAGTCATTCTAGCTTACGTATGTGGAATGATGGCTGGATGAGAGCTGATAGTGAATCATGCAGTTTTATTGTCTGTATTGAACATTTTTTCATCAGTTACAATATTCAGGTGATGCATGCTGAAGCTGCCAGTGATCATTAATGTCACTAATGTAAGACTCCGCAAAGCTACTGTCACTAATGTAAGACTCCAGAAAGCTAGTGTCACTAATGTAAGACTAATGTAAAAATCCAGAAAGCCAGTGTCACTAATGTAATACTCCGCAAAGCTAATGTCACTAATGTAAGACTCTGCAAAGCTAGTGTCACTAATGTAAGACTCCAGAAAGCTAGTGTCGCTAATGTAATACTCCGCAAAGCTAATGTCACTAATGTAAGACTCCGCAAAGCTAGCGTCACTAATGTAAGACTCCGCAAAGCTAGTAATGTTCTTCCTGGTCAGGAAACACTACGACTACAGCTACACAGAACTGACCTGCATATTGTTACCTACTCAGCAGCTTGTAAACAGCCCTTAAAATGGAATTGCATTAAATTGGTAATACCTGTGAAGAATGGGTGAAGATAGATGAAGGCTGCCAGCCTAGCCAGATAGAATTGTATACATAATTCTGCCATTTGTAAATATGTTGAATTACAGACTTGTTTTCTTAATTGAAAGAAAATACTGTGAAATGTTGAAATACAAGCTTGTTTTCTTAAATGAAAGGATATGCTGTGAAATGTTGAACTTAAAACAATGTAGGAGCATTGCCTCTGCTGTAAAGAAAGCTAAGTCAAGCATTTCTTGTCTGTCCTTTGAAGTTAAACTTATTTCATGTCTGTCCCTTTGAAGTTAAATTTTGGAGTCGATGAGTCTGGAGTGAAGCATCCTGCCTATTGTTTTAACTTAAGGAATAATTACTAGAGTTTACATGTGGAATGTCTTTTATGGCTGTAGTTTCCTGCAGCTGCAAGATAACAAGAATGTAGTATCTGTTAGCCTGGGAACACCAGGAAAGTGTAAAAAATGATGTAATGGGAATCAGGACTGAAGATAACAATTTAATTTAGAGAGAATCAGAAGGCATTAAGCATTTTTGTCTTGGCCATTCAACTCATCAGCACTCTGCCTGTTTTCTATGTAAATTATCTTAGACTTGTGTTTTCTTTTAGAAATAGCTAAAAAATAGAAAGATTAGACTAAGTGTTTTTCTGTGATGTCAGAACTGTATTACTGAATTATTTTAAGTATTTCTCTGTGATCTCTGAACTCTTGACTTGCACTGTGTAGTAAGAAGTACTGTCTTGTGTTTTTATTATTTATTATTAAATATTTTAAAACCTTTCAACTGTGGCTGTTTTGTGTAGAGAGAAGTTAAGCTCTAAGAGTACATGGCATATTTATAGTGCTCCTGTACCAAGTCCCTCTAATAAGCCTTGACTGTTTAGTCACACTTACCAATTGGATAATAATATTGCACAGTAATAATTGGACACTACTTGGGCAGGGACACAAAGCACTAGTTGGACAGAGAGGGTGCTGGATATTTTAGCTTGCTCAGCTGGCTGAGATCTGGACCCTATAGCTGTGCCAGTGGGGAGTTTTATCGGGGACCTGGAGAGCAAGGGAGTGATCAGCCCTGGACTGACTGTGATCTCTGTGTGCTCTTAAGGGAAATTGCACTTTACTGTGTGTATTTGTTATCCTTTCCTCCTATATGAGATGTCCCTCACTGGTGTTAGTGGTAAGTATTGAGGCTCCTTGATTGCTGGTCCAGGGCATGGGCATCACAATACCCATGCTGTGCTTCAATATTCTACCAAGATTACTTGCTCAGCCTTCTATTCTGAGATGTGAACATCATCTGGGATGTTTAGACCTCTCATCTCCATTCTTGGTTACATCATGTTCTGAGAACTAGGTTGCTAATATCACATTAATGCTGACAATCATCTGTGTACTTGTCATATCAAGAAATACATTTGAAATATATATATATATATATATATATATATATATATATATTTTTTTTTTTTTAATTCAACATTTGTTGACCGAGAAAGTCTGATTAGGTTCCACAGATCCTATTTTCAGTGGAGACCCAGGGAGAAATGCTCCAGAAGCATGTCTTTAGAATGTGGGAGGAAACCGGAGTACCCAGAGGAAATACACACGAACGCAGGGAGAACATGCAAACTCCGCACAGAAGGCACCATTAACCACTACACCACCCTCAATATTATATATATATATATATATATATATATATATATATATATATATATATATATATATATATATATATATAAACTTCTGGTGGGATTAGTGGCAGATAAAAAACACACTAAACTCTTGAACTGGGTCAAAGATGTCAGGACTCCACTGATGAAATAAAACCATATTTATTGTGTAATATAACAGCTTAGCAATTTTGTCCACTTAATATTATGGTAGACTTCATCAGAACCAAATAAAATATGACCACTACCCCTCATTTATCCCTTCAATATAAAAATGTCATATACCAAATTAATGATCTGAAAGGCATATTGCTTAATAAATATTCAAATATGAGCAACCTTTGAAATAACATCACAATAAAAAATGTATTAGTATATATGTATGAATATATAGGTATGTATAAATGCATATAATCTGATAAATCAAACATATAATTACATCACAGTAAAAAAAAAAGATACATACAAATAAACAGTTTTTTCAACCTGAAATAAATAAATATAAGTATACATAAATTCAATAGAACCCTGATTTGGTACAAAATACCTCTCCCTTGATAAAAACATTATCTATAAATTCATAGCTCTAGGTTTAAGAATACTAGCTATGGGTACATTTTTGTTGAAGCCCAGTGGATCCTGAGAACTGAGCTTCAGCTGCCACAATAATTTCTTAGATTCTAGTACAATTTCCCAAGGTCCACCCGTAGGATTTAATATAACCTTCTCAAACACTGCAAATTGGAACATTTGTGGGTGATGCACTTTGTTTTTTTGTTTAAAAATGGCATTATTCAAATTCAGCTTATGTATATCACAGTTATGTTCATATATATATATTTGCTGAATTGTCTTTCAGTCGTCCCTGCATAGGATGCCCCATTGGGATCACACACCATATGTACTACACTTAGAACAGTTACAACCATCAGCCAATCTAATCATCAACCACAGGTACCCCAATAAAAGAAACTGTTTGTTTAGGATAAAAGGACATTGACTACATCACCCATATGTCCTCATACCAGTCATAGGCATGGGATTCTGGGGACCTTCTTTTTCAAAAACACTTTTTAGATTTCTAGCCTTCATATAAACAATCATTGGTTTAACATCCACTACATCCAATACACTTTTATCATTGTTAAAAATGGCCCAATATTTGGAAATAACTTTCCTAACTTCACCATTTAAAGGATGGTATCTAAGAACAAGAATTTTGCTAAAGTCAAAGGTGGTGGGCAAATTTTCCTGAGCAGCACTCTGCCTAAAGATGTGATTGAATCTAACATGTAAAGGCGGAAGAAAACTGCAGATGAACCACACCGCTCTACTTCACAATCTAATTTAATAAAGTGCTTTTCATCTTGCTTAATTGCAAGACTTCCTCAGATAAAATACATTCATTAAAATCAAAGTTAAATAGAAATTTACTACAGTCATGTGATATTCCTGAAGCGTATGAAAACACAGCTCTCAAAAAGACATTCCCTTCTAGTTAACAAGTCAAATCTAATATAGATCCCATAAATACAAAAATCATAAACCCATGTACTTTTAGAAAAAACATGAAGTAAGCATAAAAAATATGACAAAAATTAACTAATAATTATGTAAATAGGCCCTATTCAACTATATTTTTATCTATACCTTTGTCTTTATCTACATAAGCTTTTTAATTTCAGCACACAAAAAATGGAACATGTTTCATTCAACCCGGAGTAATGGTAGGCATTAGTACGAAGTTGCCAAAAAAGTTGTAATCTTTCCAACAATAATGTTTCTGGACCACCCCTACTATCTGGAATAATACAATCAATTGCTCTAAATTTAAAAATATGTTGTGGGTACTGACTAATGTGCCTTGCTAGGGCATTCTCCTGTTTCAATCTATTGATGCTATAAAGATGTTCATAAATTCACTCTTTAAGTCTTCTTTCGGTTAGAGAGCGATGAACATCTTTAAAGCATCAATAGAGTGAAACAAAAGGAAACCATTATTTTTTGTTTTAATTCTGATACTATTATATGCAGTCCAGGCAACTGACCAAATTTTTGAAATGTATCAAAATTGCACTAAGATGAGTTACGGTGTGCCAAACACACACACACACACACACACACACACACACACACACACACACACGCACACACACACACACACACACACACACACACACACACACACACACACACACACACACACACACACACACACACACACACACACATAAACACATTATATTATACACAAAAAACATACATATGCACGCACACACATAGCATACAAGTAGCCACTATATGTATAAAAAAAAATTCTATATTTCTCACAAAACTAAGCAACAAAATACTCCCGACCCAAATATAATTTACCCACACAGAGTCACACAAAGCTGTACCCTACCTGATGTACTACTTAACTGCACAGATCAAACAGGCCACATGGATCTTCCTTTTGATTTCAAATCTCCTGAGTTTTGCACCAGTTGTAAAATGAGCTGAGGCACCTTCATAATTGCTCTTTAACATCTGGTAAAATCATTTAGGAATACAAATATTTCTAACATAATAAGCATATAAGCCCAGTCATCTCTATAAAAGTCCTCTTTGGCATCAGAACTAACAAAGTTTTTTTTCTTTACTATTAACTGGTAATACAAACAATAATGGTTTGATATCAAGTCTTCCTTTCTGATAGAATACTGCTTTGGTCTATGTGAACTAAGTTGGGAAGAAAACTCTTGGCTCATATGATTATAGATAACTTGCAGTCAGAAGTCTGATACTCCTGGGTGCTGAACACATGTGCACATGCAAAAAAAACAAAGTAGCATTTTAACCCTATTTCACAACCAATAAACAGGACATTACATTTATTATTCTACACATAAAGTTATCTAGCTATTTAAATCAGTTTGAGTCACTTCTGTTTCTTCTGCATTTCTGCTGTTTTCTCTAATATTAATTGTAGTAGTTGTACAGTTTACACTGCATTTTAAGCAGTTTCTGTGTAGTGCTTAGCTACTTAAAATCAGTTTTGAGTAGTTTCTCTCATCTTTAGCACTTTTAATGTGTTTTCTCTGAATCTGAAGTTAAAATTCTTTGATTTTTCCCTGTTTATTTTATATTGCATGGAGCTGTACTTAGCAGCATTGAAATGTATACTCCATAGAGGCAAACACTTTGTGATTTTTCCTAATGAAACTGGCTCACCTAAATCCTATCAATACATATGGTTTTGCTATGTATATGTGCAGCAAACTGCACTTAGCTGCTATGTGCATGTGTAGCAAACTACACTTAGCTGCATAATGCACAACAGATCTGAGCACCTGGACACCTTAAAAGTAGCCCGTAGCTGCCCCTAGTTATGTCTCAATGTGCACCTTAGCTCACTGCTGCTACAAACGAACCATTGCTGTCTTATTTTAAGCCTCTTGGAAGTTGCACTCCTATACACAAGCAAAAACAAAATGGTGTTTAGACTCCATTTGGCTTTCAGTTAAAAAAAAAAAGCGCATTCATTGTTCTGCACTTAAAGTGTCCTAGCTATTTAACTCAGTTTTGAGCAATTGATTTCATTGTTTATGCATTTTTATTATGTTTCCCTGAATCTGAAGTTATAGCTGTTAACTGAAGTTATTTTATACTTTGCAGTGCATTCCAAGTGCCTAGCTATTTAAATCAGTTGTGAGTATTTTCTGTTATTGTTCTGAAAGTTTCTGAATTTAAAGTTGCAGCTGTTAATTGAAGTTATTTCAAGAGATGTGTGTGCTGTTAAGCTAATTAATCAGTGCTGCTGCAATTATTGATGTGTTCTAGTCACTTTTCAATGTTACAGCAAGCAGATGGTTTTGACCAGGTGTGCACGTCATCCAGAGTTTGTAGTGGTTATTCTAGCTGCAGTTCTGGGGAAGATAAATATTATTGGTTATAGATTTAGATTGTGCTCATTGGTTCTTTCATTTTCCCTGTTTATTTTATTTTGCACTAGTAGAAGAGCAATTGCTGTCTTATTCTAATACTTCTAAAACCTGCACTCTTGTGCACAAGCTAAGAAAATTGCCATTTGACTCCATTTTGATGGCCACCAGTTACAATGTACTCTACCTATACATTGATGTTTAACTAGTTCTCAGTTACCACTTCAAGAAGTTATCTGGTGTAAGTAAGCTCTATAACCCAAGTACTGACTGAACATACTATTGATGATTGCACTGCAGTCTCCCACCTGGATAATAAAACCTTCCCCTAATAGCAATCTGGTCCTTCAAAAGAGGTAGTAAATCACAGGGAAATATACATTCAAAACTAATCAGCCGGATCCCATTCAAACATATTCAGCTGGCTTCCTTATAACCACCCCTTTGCCATCACAAAACTACCTAATTCATACTTTATAGTTGTCTTATGACAGTAGGACATACATATATAGAACAAAATGATAAAACCCAACATCTCACATTAGGGTAACTTAAATAACATGTTACTGTGTATCCAAATCTAGTTGATTTGTGATGTTCCACATCACTTAGGTATGTCTCTTGTAGTAATATTAACTTTATGAATAAAGGCAAACACTCTTGCCTGGTTTGCATGAGAAATTAGTTCATTGGCATTCCATTATAACAATTTAAATAAAATTTCCATTTACTTTTAAAAATATAAATGTGTCCATCCTGTTCAAAACCTTCCTTGCAACCTTTTCAAGTGCTTTTTTAACCCCATTATAATGTTACCTGTTATATGTAAACATTGCACAACATACACCAAAAATATATCTTATTTACAATAATCTTCCAAAGAGCACACCAAATGTCTCTAAAATAATGAAATAACACAGAACGAATATGAGGCCAGAACAGTCACCAAAAAAGTTAATTGAATTATTGTTCTTTAATGCCTTCATTTACAACTAAGACCAAAGATGGTGACAATATGCATATCCTGTGCCAATTTAAATTAACATAGTTACATATTTTAAGAAAGAAGTCTGAAAAACTTAGCTTTACTAGAAAGGCTCACCCAGACTCAGCTACACTTTGCTGTGAAGGAAAGGTTAGTTTGATTTTTATTTGTTGTATCTTGTATTACGTTATTGCCTTTTTCTATTTTGAATACTGTGATTTGTTTTCTTTACCTTGTGTTTTACTTGTATTCTGCTTTTAACTGCATATTAAAACTTGAAAAGAGACCACAGCTCTGTGTCTTGTGTGTCAGGCAGAATTTTTTCCCCACCCTCCTACCCGGTTAATGTTGTGTTCTTAAACACCACTGTCTTTCTAGCTGCCTGCCCCTTATGTTAGTTTGACCATATATCTCATTTCCTCTCTGCTTTTACTGACTTGTGTGACTAAGCGCAAAATTATCATTTTGTGAAATCACTCCTCTTCAATTATTTAAATTTATTGGCCATCCTACTGTATTCCATAGTACCAGAATTCAAAAGTGACCACCCCCTTTCAATTTATCGTGCTGATTTAAAATTAGTGACTCTCCACTAAAACTTAACTTTTTAGACAGGTAAAACTTAATCATAGGCACTAAATAGCCTATAATTGCAAAGTACCTTGCTAAGGTAAGGGAAAATAACTCTTGTACTTAAAAAAAAAAAGCACCAAACCAGGCATGTCCAAGGGTCAGCTTGCGGTGATTTCTCCTGTCCACCTGGTGAATCTGGGCATACTGGGGCAATGCAGCAATTGCCTCATGTACACAGACAACCCTCTCCTCCTATCACACAACACTATAACCTGTGAGAGATGCACTTACACAGCCAAACTGGAAGCAAAGCTCTCTCCATCCAAGATTATGCTAGACAGTCAAGAGGAGAAGGGTAACACCCACACTACACCTGAAGCAACACACAGCCCTTCTAAACCCACACCACCAACACCCTCACATAGCAACACTAAACCCTCATATGCAGAGGCCCTTAACAGTAACCTGCCCAAGCAACATGGACCTCTGAAGTGGAAATGAAAACAAACACCAATCAGAACCAAAGTGTCACAGAGCTCACAACACCAGTGTGCCACCCAACAACAGCCCCTAAGGCAAGGCAACATACCCAACACTTTAGTCATAGGTGACTCTATAGTCAGGCACACTGATGTCTCACTCACCAGGCTGAACAAGGAGAAAATTACAGTCAGCTACCTGTTGGGTGCCAGGATCTGCCACATAGCGCATGCACGCAAGTCACTCCACAAGTACAAATATGACTCTGTCTTTGTCCATGTTGGAGTGAATGACTTGAGACATACCTCCCTGGACTACATGAAAAGAGACATGGAAGAGCTCTCGGATCATGTGGCCTAGGCAGGTATGACCCTAGCCCTGAGTAGCATCCTGCCTTTGCCCAGAACAATACCACAGTATAAGGACAAAATGATTGACTTCAACAATTGGCTAAGCTTATGGTGTCATTCAAAGGTGATCCAATATCTGTCTGCCTGGGAAGACATGATCAACAGACCACGATGCTTTGCCAGAGATGGTCTGCATCTGTTGCCTCTGTTACTGGCTAAGGCTCTTGCCACCCCTATAGTGCCTTTTTTAGGCAAAGGTCAAAGGACAAAACCACCACTGAGACATGTACAAGCATGCAAAATCTAAAGGTAATGCTACAAGTCTAAACCTCAAAATTCACTCTTTCGAGGCACTCCTAAAAATGGAGAACATAGATATATGTGCAGTAACTGAGACCTGGTTAAAGGCTCCAGACAGCACCCCTGCAATACCAGGCTACAACTCTTACCACACTTTTCGGCCACCAAACCAGGACCGAAACACTAATGGTTGAGGTGTGTCCATATTCATCAAAGATATTCACACTACCAGGCTAGTTGCCCAACACAATGCATTTGAAATTCTCCAGGCGCAACTAACACCAGGCAAGACTGCAATCCAAATTGTAGCTTGCTACAGATCCCCCACCATGCCCCAAGATTCTCACTATACCTTTCTAAACATACTTGAAAATATTAAGATACAACCAAACACCCTAATACTGTGTGATTTCAACTACCCTGCCATTAACTGGGAAACTAATTGTGTACCAACACCTTTGCCCAATGGTTCTTGAAATTCATGGAATTCCAATGCCCTGGATAAATTAATCCCTAGTCCTACCAGGGGCTCCAATATCCTAGACTTGGTCATTACCATCATGGGAAATCAATGCTCCACACCTATGGTCACCCCCTCATTGGTCAGGTCTGACCATAAACTAATCACCATTGACATCCACATCCCTCCTCCACCCCCAGTAAGGAAGCCCCGTAAAAAACTTCTCCAAAGCCAACTTCATGCTACTCAAGTCAGAAGTGGCAAACTTCATGACACCCATGCAGATGGGAACGGAAAGTTGAACTGCTGAATCCTACACTAAGGCACTGTACGAGCACATCCACTTGTGCATGAATCATGCTATCCCAAATAGAACCAAGATGCTCTCCTCCAAAAAAAGAAAGACAATCTGGTGGTCCCCTGCCATAAAAAAAACTTTACAACAAAAGGAAGAAACTGTTGCAGAAAAGAGGAAAATCCCAGGATGCACAAAACTCCCTTACCAGCCTCAGTAAGAAGCTGAGATCCTTCATAAAATCCTCCAAAGCTAGTTCCAAAAATAAAATTGCCAAAGATTCCAAAGACAACCACAAGGCATTCGATATTTATGTCAAGAATCTAAATGACAATGCTCAGATCTGCTCTGAGCTACAAAAGAATGGCATTAAATATACTGATCCCAAGGATATTGCCAATATCCTGGCAGATCGATTCAGTGCCAACTTCACCCCACTCTCACCCCCTAAAGGGCCCATCTCTATACCAAAAGATTGCCAAATTTTGGTAATAATGGCCACACAGGTAAAAACCACACTCCGCAAAGCTAAGAATGCAGCATCCATGGGACCAGACGACATCCCAGGCTGTGTACTACATGAACTACAAAAAGAACTGGCACCTCACCTAAGTGTCATGTTTAATCATAGCCTCACCTCTGGCTTTGTGCCCACTGAGTGGAGCACAGCTACAGTTATCCCATTCCACAAGGGGGGATCCACCTTGGATCCTGGGAACTACCACTCCATCAGTCTGATGAGCCTGATCTGCAAGGCCATGAAACCTATTATCATGGAACTTATAAACAAAGACATTGGCAACCTTCAAACACTGGACCCCACCCAGTTTGGGTTCGTGAAGGGACGATCCTGTCTCCTGAACCTGACTGACTTCTTTGAATCAATCTCCACACCTGTCGACAAGGGTGAGGTGGTCCATACAGCCCATCAGGACCTTGCCAAGGCCTTCAACATCATCCCCCACTCTGGAATCATAGACAAACTTACTAAGCTGGGCATTAATCCCTACATCACTCGATGGGTTGCCAACTGGCTTACTGACAGAACCCAGACTGTAAAAGTAGCCGACTCTAAATCCAGCTCCAGACAAGTGACAAGTGGAGTACCTCAGGGTTCAGTCCTGGGACTGCTCTTGTTTGGCATCTACTTCTCTGAAGTACAGGCCAACACTAAGGGACTCTGGCTAACAAAGTTCGTAGATGACTGCAAACTGGGAGTCATTATTGAATCCCCAAATGATGTGGATAGTCTACAAAAGGGCCTTACAGAAACAGATGATTGGTGCCAGAGCCATCGGCTCAAGCTCAATGCCAAGAAATGTATAGTTATCCCCCTTCGGGAAAAAACATGTACCCGTGAATTACCACATAGTTGGCAGTACACTAAACACCGAAAGTGTGATAAGAGACTTAGGGACACAGGTGGACAGTGGTCTCACCTTCAATAACCACATCACCACGACTGTCAGGAAATTGGGCACACCTCATCACTAAGGGCTTTTCATCCAGAAAAAAGGAGGTCATTGTCGCACTGTACTCATCCCTCATTAGACCCATTATAGAATACAACACCCCGTCTGGTATGTTACCTCTCAAGACATCTGCAACAACTGGAAAGGCCGCAGGAATACCTCACTAAAAGAATCACAGGCCTAAAGCAGAGGCGATCTCTGCTTAACATACAAGGCCATGTCAAACCCAGAGCTGTTGGACATGCTACACATAAAGAAATCCCAATCTTTCAGAGCCACACGCTCCAGGGATCTAAACTTTGTCATCACAATGAACAAAACATGCTGGAGAGATAGGTTCCTGACCCAGAGACTCCCTAGACTCTGGAATAGACTGTCCGTACATGTCAAGCAGAGTGCCTCTTTGGCCCTCTTCAAAAGGAACCTTGATGATTGGATGGGAGATAGGAAATTCACCCCGGGGATCATGTCAGTCGCCCTGCTAGACAGGGGTCCAGGGAAGAAATAGCCAGGGAATTGTTATGGCTAGGCTTGTATAGGCCCTAGGGCCGATAGCCTAGTACCAACCTATGGACCGTTTGTCCTCTATCTTTGTGTAGGAAAAAGGTTATAATCAAGCTAAACAAGGAAAGGATCATATTATGACTTGGTTATGTTACATGTATAGCCTCAAAGTACCTATCAAACAATCATATAAAACCTAGTCCTGGTAATATAAATGCCTTAGAGCATTTTTTTGAGGTACAAAGCTTATAAATAATCAAACCATTCCTCTTTAAAATGAGCCAATAAATGTTGGACTCTTCATTTAAAAAAATGCATACAGTCAATGTTAAAGGTGACACTGCAGTTCAGAAACAAAAAATAAACAAAACAATCAGTAAGTCCTTAATGTGTTTTAAGTGTCTTCTTTGTTATCTATGGTATTCTTACATCTGTAGTTGTTTTTGGATATGTTTTATAAGATTGTTTTGGAAGCTTATGTCCATTTTTTTACAGATATAGTTAATGTCTCCATGTGTAGTGTTCAAAAGCACAAGAATACATAGTCATAAATACATCGATATTAGTAGAATAGGAGTCCAAATGGAGAGACAAGTCAGATAGGATCCAAATGGACAGATACATCAGCAAGCAAAGGAGAGCAGTATTTCTGGAACTGAATTCATCCTCATGTCTTGGGCGAGTACCTTCATGAGGAGGACCCTGTTTTTCACAAAATCTCACCAAGATGACACTGATATATAGACCATATTTTACATAGCATATATCACGGACAAAAGTAGGTTAAATAAATAAATAAATAAATAAGATAGCTGGGTGCACAAGACCCACAATAAAAAAAGTGCCCAATCCTGGTAGGTGCAATGGTGCCAGGACTGAAAAAAATGACAATGTACAATCCTCAAGACATGAAACATTCCCAAAATGGGTCTAGGCTACGTCCGGGGAAGGATGGCCCCTGCTGTTGTAGAAGGAAGTAGCAGTCCACAAAAATCACAAAAACTGAGGATAAGAAAGAAATTATGCATTATTATTATACAAGAAGCCCAGAATTTCCAGACAGAAGATATACAAAAAGATCAAGAGAGAAATTAGAGGAAAGAAAAATACTTCCACAAGAAAAACTGTCAGAAGCTTCAATTAAACATTTGTGTTTATTAATTTAACAGATTTATGAAAAACATTATATAGACCAAGAAACCTTGAGCTGTTTGTAAAAAGAAACACATGAGAAAGATCAAAAATATAAAGAACAAAATGTAGAGACTTTTGAAAGGTATAAAAAAGAAATACGGACATGGGAAAGCGAGACCTGTATGTTGCAACATTTATGCAAAGCAGAAAGCAAAACTAATCGATACAAAAAGAGTGCACCAAAGATATTTCAAGAGAAATACAGGCAAAGTTATCAGGACATGGACATTTTACAATGCAAAAATAATAAAACAAAGAGGGAAAGTAGAAAAGAGGATTAGTAATGGAGAAGTTAAAGAAACAGAAACTGAGTTTATGGATTACCTGCGAAATGAAGAATTTAGTGTAGAGAAGCTAACTTAGATAACATCACAGCAGAACAGAAAAATGGATCTCCAAATTAAGGAGAAATGAGTGGAGCAGAAAACACCTGATCAGCTGCCATATGAAGATACTTTAGAGCCTTTCACAGGAAACTAGTGCAAATATTCAGTTGGAGTTGAACAGCAAGAGAAGGAACAAGAAACTCTGGCAACTCTGACAGTCAGTGTTGTGGAGTGATAGGCCAGTGAGCTCCCATATGAAAGAGCAACGGATAACACAAGATGGAACTGAAGAGAATATGGCACAGGAAGATGCTTTGGAACTTTCTATAGAATGCCCTCAGGAAATGGAGAACAAAGAATGTGCCCTCAGTTTAGAAGAAAATGATCTAAGAGAAGAGTTACTTGATTTAATAGCAATTGACAGACATATCAAGATCAATGAAAGACCGACTACAGAAAGTCAATAAAACACAAAAAGTTAGAAGTTTGATAAAACAAATGAACACAGTGATTAGCACTATCCATAGAGATTCATGTGATGTAACAGAAGTAAGTAAGATATATTACTGTGCAGCTAAATTAATACCAGATAAAGTTTTACCACAAAAACACAAGATAGTGAGGGAAAGGAATGGGAGAAATCGTATGCCATCCATCATGGAAGTATTGAATAGAGATAAAAACAATCCGCAGTATCAGAATAAATCAGGATCTATCATGCACTATCACAAATAATAAACTAAAAATATTAGCACAGGCAGAAAAACTTGGAAGATATGCAGATAAATATAAAGGAAAAATACAAAATAAGTAATTCACTGATGACCCAAAAAAGTTTTTTTAGAGAATTGGGAAACGAGGCAAAAGGAATTGAAACACCACCACAAAAAAGAAGAAAAAGATACATTTTAGATAAATATCTATGAAAATTCTGTGCAACATAATAACAAAGATGCTGAATGGATAGAAGTAAAAGAAAGAAGTTAAATATACAGGATATGAAATGGGATGAAGTAATGGCCAGAGAGATTGAAACAAAGTTAAGAAAAGCTTCTAAGTGGAAAACCCCAAGCCCAGATGCAGTGCCTAGCTTCCGGCTAAAAGTATTAACATCTTTTCGTGAAGATTTAGACATGAGTAAGAACTATTTATATTCACACCCTGACCAGACACCAGTTTGGTTAACGATAGGAAAAAGAGTACTCATATTTAAGAGTGAACCCGTAAGCTATCCTAAAAAATTAAGAGTGCTTAAAAATGTGTAAGATACATCCTACACTGACAAATACATTACAGCAACCATGAAACAGTGACAAACCACTCTGCAGTTAAGCCATGATAAAGGACAGATTATTATTACTCCAGGGATAAAAATTCAAAGGAGGTTTAGTCCAGGGTGACTCTGTCACCGCTGCTATTTTATCTTGCCCTTAACCCACTAAGTTGTCTAACTGACTCCCAGATAATATAAAGTGTAAAGACTTCTCATTTTCCTTTTGTAGATGATTTAAAACTGTATACCTCATCAGATGAGGAGCTGAAAGCATGACTGCAAGTGGTCAAAACTTTTCAGATGATATAAGAATGTCATTTTGTCTTGATAAATGTGCAAAAACAACCTTTAGAGAAGGAAAGCTGCAGCACCAAGAAAACATCAGTTTGGGACAGGAATGTGATATATTGATGCCACAATACAGAGATAAGATGATCAGCTTTAATAATTGGCTTAAACTCTGGTGTCATTCAAAGGGGATCCAATGACTGTCTGCCTGGGATGACATGCTGGACAAGCCACGCTGCTTCACAAGGGACGGCTTGCACCTGTCACCACTGGGCTTCTGGATATTGGCAAAGGCTCTTGCCACCCCCATAGTGCCTTTTTTAGGCAAGGCTCAAATTCTAAACCTACCACCCTAGAACACAAAAAAGGAAAAAAACTAAGGGTAATGCTGCTCAATGCCAGAAGTCTCAACCTCAAGATGCACGCACTCGAGGCCCTTCTCAGTATGGAGAACATCGATGTCTGTGCTGTGACTGAAACGTGGTTCAAGGCTCCTGAGAGCACCCCAGCACTATCAGGTTTTACCTCATATCATGCGTTCCGGCCCCAAAATCTGGACAACACCAAGAAAGGAGGGGGGGTGTCCATATTCATCAAGGACACCCACACCTCAAGGTTGGTGGCAACGCACGATGCATCGGAGACCATCCAGGTGCAATTAACCATAGGCAAGACTGCTCTGCAATTTGTAGCATGTTACAGGCCACCCTGTCAAACTCAGGAACCTCACATAGCTTTCCTGAAAACACTGGAGGGGATAAATGTATCTCCAAACACCATCATACTAGGCGACTTCAACTACCCTAATATAGACTGGGATCACTACTCAAGCCCAAACACTCTAGCCCAAAGGTTCCTGGAGTTCATAAACTCAAATGCCATGGAACAACTAGTCACCATCCCCACAAGAGGTGAAAACATACTTGATCTCATCATCACGAACATGGGATCACAATGTTCAACACCGGAAGTATACCCCTCACTGGTGAGATCAGATCATAAACTAATCTCACTGGAGGTCATCATCCCGCCCCCACCTGAGATAAAAAAGACCACAGTGAAGAACTTCTCAAAAGCTGACTTCACACTTCTAAAGACTAGTGTGGTCACCTTTAAGGCCACCGAGCCGGCGGCAAACATTACTCAAGCCACTGAATCACTTACAAATGCCTTCTACCAGCACCTACAGGACTGCATGGATCAGGCAATCCCAAACAAAACAAAGACTCTTTGTACCAAAGGCAAGCGTCCAGCCTGGTGGACCCCAGCCATAAACAAGCTCTACAACAAAAGGAGGAAGCTACTACAAGATAGAGCAAAATCCTTAAAAGGTAAGACACCTCTGATCATTATAAGTAAAAAACTAAGAGCTCTCATAAAATCATCCAAGGCAAATTTTGAGAGAAAAATCGCTAAGGACTCAAAAGACAATCATAAGGCCTTCTTTAGCTATGTTAGAAACCTGGGAGGAAACTCCCAGATATGCTCAGAATTAGTTCAAAATGATGTGAAAATTACTGAACCTACAGACATTGCCAACATACTGGCTGACAGGTTCAGTGCAAACTCCCCCCCCCCAAAAGGAGAGATATCTATACCAGAGGATTGTAGCCCCCCCAAACATCTCTAACACCCAGGTGAGGACTGCTCTCTCCAAGGTGAAAAACACAGCATCCATGGGACCGGATGGTGTCCCCGGCTGTGTGCTCCACGAACTCAACGAGGAATTAAACCCGCAGTTAGGACAGCTGTTTAATCTTAGCCTCACCTCAGGATACGTACCCAAGGAGTGGCGCACGGCAACTGTGGTCCCACTTCACAAAGGCGGTGCCTCCACCGACCCTGGAAATTACCATCCCATCAGCTTGACAAGCCTGATCTGCAAGGCCATGGAGAGGATCATAATGGAACTCATAAATAAAGACATAGGGAACTTGCAGACTTTGGATCCAACCCAGTTTGGCTTTGTCAAAGGCAGATCATGCCTTTTAAACTTGGTTGACTTTTTTGAAACAGTCACCAAGGCCATTGATGAGGGAAAGGCAGTCCATACAGCCTACCTCGACCTGGCAAAGGCTTTCGACACAATACCCCACTCAGGTATCATTGAAAAACTCATCAGCTTAAATGTAAACCCATACATCACAAGATGGTTTGCAAACTGGCTAAGTGACAGAACCCACAGGGTCAGAGTTGCTGGCGCCATGTCAGACTCAAAGCCTGTCACAAGTGGTGTCCCACAGGGCTCAGTCCTGGGCCCACTCTTGTTCGGCATCTACTTTTCTGAAGTACAAGCAAATACAGGAGGGTTATGGCTGACAAAGTTTGCAGATGACTGCAAACTAGGCGCCATAGTCGAAAACACATCTGACACAGATATCCTTCAGAAGGGTCACACAGAAACAGATAACTGGTGCCAGAGCCATGGCCTAAAGTTAAATGCCAAGAAATGCATAGTCATACCCTTCGGGAAAAACAAGGTTACCCCTAGCTACCATATAGGTGGCAATCCACTGAGCACAGAAGAAGTGATCAGGGATCTGGGGACCCAGGTTGACAGTAACCTATCATTTGACACTCACGTTGCTAAAGTAGTTAGGAAGACCTTCTACATTGCCCACCTGATCATGAAGGGATTCACATCTAGATCAAGGGAGGTCATCGTCCCCCTGTACTCATCACTCATCAGACCAATGATTGAGTACAATGCTCCATTCGGAAGGTATCTGACCCGACACCTGCAGCAGCTGGAAAGGCCCCAAAAGTTCCTCACCAAAAGGATAAAGGGTCTCAAAAATATGTCTTATGCTGCCCGACTGAAAGAACTGCAGCTCTATTCAGTCGCTTACCGATTGCTCAGAGGTGACCTGTGCCTGACATACAAGGCCATGTCAAACCCAGAATTGATGAACATGCTTCACCTCAAAAAATCTAGATCCCTCAGAACTACAAGGGCGGGAGACTTAAACCTTGACACGGTTATTAATAGGACGTGCTGGAGGGACAGATTCATCACCCAGAGACTCCCTATGCTGTGGAACAAAATCCCGGTACATGTGAGGCAGAGCACCTCACTAGCCTTGTTCAAGAGAAATCTTGACCAATGGATGGGAGATCGCAGATATACCCCAGGGATTACCTCAGTGTCACTGCTTGACAGAGGCACAGCAAAATAATGGGCATAGTTTTCTTCAAAATAAAGGGGTGGCGAAAGCCACAAAACTCTAGGCTAGGCTTATAAATGCCCTTGGGCAGATAGCCTAGTATGAACCTATGAACCTATATAAGAACTTTAGCAAGAGAGAGCATATAAATACTTGGGAAATGATGAAGGAGCAACAATAAAACATGAACAGATGGGAATAAAACTTAGTAAGGAATATTTTAGAAGCCTTAAATTAATACTGGAAACAGCATTGACATCTAGGGACAAAGTCCAAGCTATAAACCAATTTGCTTATCCTGTTCTGACTCTTAACTTACAGTTTTGGAGTGACTGACTGGCCCCAAATGATGTTGGATAGGAAAACAAAAATGATGCTTCATGCTCATCAAATGACTTATAAAAATCACTGCATACCAAGATTATATATTCCCTGTTCTGAAGGAGGTATGGGCCTCCTTGAAATTGATTGTGTGTATAGATCTCCAATCATGGAACTTCATACACATCTGATGACCTCACAAGACCCAAATGCAGTTAAAGTTTTGAAACACGAGGAGAATAAATCTAAGATGACTTTGCTGCTTAGTTTAGCAGAAGCATATCAGCATCAAGCAGGAATGGAAATCACACCAGAAGTAGATAAAAATCAGGCAGCAAATGAATGTGCCAAAAAACAAAAGAAAGAATATAAGATGAAGGATCAGATGAGAAGGCAAAAAATGTGGAAAATGCATAAATATAGTTGTAAGCACAGAAAATGAAGCACTCCTTAAAATGGAGAACATCGACATTTGTGCTGTAACAGAGACCTGGTTCAAGGCAGCAGAAAGCATCCCTGCAATACCAAGCTATAACTCATTACACACCTTTCGGCCCCAGGAATTGGACCAAAGCTCCAAAGGCAGTGGTGTTTCTGTATTCATAAAGGATGTGCACTTCCAGATTGGTAGCCCAACATAACGCATCAGAGATACTTCAGGTGCAGCTAACATTGACAGCGATCCAGGTCGTAGCCTGCTATAGGTCCCCAACCATGTCCCAAGATTCACACTCCACGTTCCTAAGCACCCTGAAAAATATCAGGGGCCAACCTAACACTCTCATACTGGGCGACTTCAACTACCCCTCCAATAACTGGGAAAACTACTCATGTACCAATTCACTTGCCCAAAGTTTCCTGGAATTCATTAATTCCAATGCCCTGGACCAGTTCATTCTTACCCCCACTAGAGGTAGCAACATCCTTGACCTGGTCATTACTAACATGGGCGATCATTGCTCTATACCAATAGTCAACTCCTCCCTGGTTTAATCAGCTTGGAAATCCACATCCCCCCCCCCCCCCCGCAAAGGTAACCACCATGAAAAACTTCTCCAAAGCTAACTTTGGGCTTCTAAAACCAGAGGTGGCTAACTTCACGGCACCCATGCAATTGGAGAACAGCTGCATGACCACCGAATCATACACTAATGCCCTGTATGAACATGTACACAAATGCATGGATCTCGCCATACCCAGTAGAATCAAGATGTTCTCCTCCAGAAAAAGGAAGCCAATCTGGTGGTCCCCTGCCATAAACAAACTCTATAACAGGAGGAGGAAACTGATGTGGAATAATGTGAAGTCCCAAGACTGAAAAACTCCTTATCAACCTCCACAAAAAGTTGAGATCCTTCATCAAATCCTCTAAAGCTAGCTATGAAAACAGAATTGCAGGAGATAGTACAGACAACCACAAGGCCTTCTATAGTTATGTAAAGAATCTCCACGGCAATACCCGGATTTGCTCGGAACTATTGCACAATGGCACCTCCTATACTGAGCTAACAGATATTGCCAATATACTGGTTGACAAATTCAGTGCCAACTTCACCCCTCTCTCCCCCACCAAAGGACCAATCACAATACCAGTAGTTTGCCAGGCACCCAGTAGTACTGCTGCACAGGTTAAAACAGCACTGTCCAAGGCCAAGAATACAGCTTCTATGGGACCTGACAATATCCCTGGCTGTGTTCTACATGAACTACAGAGTGAACTGGCACCTCACCTATATGCTCTGTTCAATCACAGCCTCGCCTCAGGCTTTGTCCCTACTGAATGTCACACTGCTACAGTCAACACTCTCCACAAAGAAGGAGCGATACAGACCCTGAGAACTATCACCCCATTAGCCTGACAAATCTGATATGCAATGCTATGGAACACATCATTATGGAACTAATAAACAAGGATATAGGGAACTCCAAACTCTGGATCCCACACAGTTTGGTTTTGTGAAAGGTAGATCATGCATGCTCAACCTGGTCAACTTCTTTGAGTCAGTCACCAGAGCTGTGGATGAAGGCAAGGTGGTTCATACAGCCTACCAAGGCCTTCAATACCATTCCCCACTCAGGAATCATAGAAAAACTCACTAAGCTAGGCATCAATCCCTATATATCACTAGGTGGGTTGCAAACTGGCTCACAGATAGAACCCACAGCTTGAAAGCAGCTGACTCCAAGTCAGACTGCCGACCAGTCAAGAGTGGAGTCCCACAGGGTGCTGTTCTGAGTCCTCTCCTGTTTGGTATCTACTTCTTTGAAGTTCAGGCCAACACAAAGGGACTCTGGCTGACAAAGTTCACAGATGATTGCAAGTTGGGTACCATAATTAATCCCCCAAGTGATGTTGACATCCTACAGAAAGGCCTCACTGAGACCAACCACTGGTGTCAGAACCATGGCCTTAAGCTCAATACCAAAAAATGTGTTGTCATCCCCTTTGGGGAAAAACCCAGTTCCCATGAATTACCACATCAATGGTAGTCCACTGAACACAGAAGGCATTATAAGAGATCTGGGAACACAGGCTGACAGCAACCTCTCTTTTGACCACCACACTGCCACTGTGGTCAGAAAGTCCTTCTATGTGGCTCATCTCATTACAAACGGTTTTGCATCCAGGAAGAAAGAGGTCATTGTCTCCCTCTACTTTTCCCTCATTAGGCCAATCATTGAGTACAATGCCCCATTTGACATGTACCTCACTAGACACCTGCAACAACTGGAGAGGCTGAAAAAGTACCTCACAAAGAGGATCCTAGGCCTTGACGACTTGTCCTATATGGACAGACTCAAAAAAACTTCAACTATTCTCTGTCTCTCATTGCCTACTTAGAGGCGATCTCTGCTTGACTTACAAAGCCATGTCTAACCCATCTCTGTAAGAAATGCTACATCTAAAGAAATCCCAATACCTCTGCACTACAAGCTCCAGAGACCTCAGTCTCATTACCACAATCAACAGAACAAGCTGAAGGGACAGGTTCATAACCCAGAGGCTGCCCATGGTATGGAATAAACTTCCCATACATGTCAATTGGAGTGCCTCACTGGCCCTCTTTAAGAGAAATCTTGATGAGTGGATGAGAAATAGAAAATTCACCCCAGGGATCACTCCAGTGACTCTACTCGACAGAGACACTGGGAACTGAGGTTGGTTGGCATGATGCCAGGGTAATACTATGGGCTAGAACTGTAAAGGCTCCAGGGCCGTTAGCCTAGTACACACCTATGAACTCTTGGAACAACCACACGTTGATCAAGATTGAATGCGGGAATGGTTAAGAAGAGGTGAATTTAAACCAAAAGATGAAGATAGTAAATTATGTACACGTTTGTTTACAAAGTCCATTGAACATGTGGGGGAAGAGAGAAATGTAAGATTTTTAAAACAGAATTAGAAACAGTTGCACATCTTGTTGCTGGTTGTGATACACTAATAGTAGAAGTACTGTATACTGAAAGGCATAATTATGCAGCAAGACTGTTACATTGGGGATTGTGCTAACATTATAATTTTGAAGTAGCTAAAAAGCACTGGAAACATGAGCCATGGAGTATCATAGAAAATGATGAAGTTTGTATCACATGGGATCACCCATTACCAACAGTTCAAAAAAATAGATGCAAGAAAACCAGATACACTAGTCCATGAAAAGAAGACAAAAGTAGCATTGATCATTGAAATTGCTGCACCCAGTGACTACAGTGTCTTATGCACAGAAAGTCATAAAATACCAGGATTTGCAGGCAAAAATGAGGGCAATGTGGAAGAAAGATACCCAGACAGTTTCAGCAGTAGTAGGAGCAATGATTCTTATAAAAAAAGAATTTACAGACATAATTAGATATGCTACCAATACATGTAACTCCATACAAATTGCAGGAGCCACTACTGGGCACATTGCAGGTGCTGCGAAGAGCACTTCTACCTAACATAAAAGATTCAAACATGAACTTTAATCATACTTTGACTGAGGAATGGGGTCCATTCCCGTCATGGTATTCTTCTTCTTTTGGCTTTTTCCCGGTTAGGGGTCGTCACAGCGGATCATCTGTCTGCTCATGATTGGCAGTGGAGTTTTACTGTGTCGAGTTGCCAGTCCGGCGCCCAACCTTCCACAGAAGGCACACACTCACACCTAGGGCCAATTTAGAGTGTCCAATCTACCTCCAGCATATGTCTTTGGGATGTGGGTGGAAACCAGAGCACACGGAGGAAACCCACGTGACCACAGGGAGGACATGCAGACTCCATATAGAAGGCACCCCAGCTGAGAATTGAACCGGAGAACCTCTTGCTGTGAGGCGGCAACGCTAACCACTGCACCACTGCAGCCACCCTATTCCCTTCATGGTATTAGAAACCCAAAAGATTTGGAGAAATTAAATAAGGTTGAAAATAAAATGAAAAAGTATCATTAAAAAGGGGAAAAAAGATAAAAAAGCTCAGCAGATATATTTCCCCTCTAATAAGTAGGGATGACCACAACATATTGAGTAGTTTGTGAACCACAGTACATAGCAGCCAAGCAAACTGTGTATAACACATGTATGCTTAAATAAAACCAACAGATAGAGCCCAATTCCAAAAGTCTTGCTCTCAGTATAAGTGACCACTTACACAGAGCAAGAGGAGAGCAGATATTTTGGAATCTGGCCCCTAGTGCAAGCCTTTTTATAAACAGGCCTTACACTGAAGTAGGTCACTTACACTGAAAGCAAGTCTTTTGGAATTTAGGGCAGACTTTAACTAAGAGCAACTCTTAAGGATTCTGGCCTTTTGTTTCATTTGAATTTACATAATGACTTCAAAGATATCAATGTTAAGTAAAAACTAACCCAAAAAGATATTGGAAGTCATACCTGATATGACAAAGCTCTGCCTCTCATCATTAGAGGTTTTCTAGAATAAAAATAAGGCTCTCAATATTCAATCAGCCAAGTTGCAAGCTTGTTAAAAGAAACGTCATTATTTAATAAACATATTTCTGAGAAATAGTGGAAAAGTGTATTTTTCATGATTGGTGGGTTTCCTTCCTTGCGCTTGTACAAGGCGTTGCTGTATCTGGCAAGACTATCATTCTTCCGGAAATTCAAGAAGTGTGAGACTGTATTGGTTCTTTTTAGAGCTTCCTCCAGGTCTATAAATGTAACAGACTCCTCTGAATGATACTTTCAGTTGTGCAGGGTACAAGAGCTTAGATTTAAATCTGCCTTATCTGCAGAGTTTATTTGCCAGAAAAATGCATCTCCTTCCACCCAATATAAGATGGCTGATCCTGTTCACACAACATCCAGTTGTTGCCAACAGTTATAGTCTTACCTAACACCAAAAACATTGATAACATCAACCCTTTAAAAGAAAATATGGGCAAGCCTTACCATAATAGGTTTTGGTATCTTGATTGTCATATGTCTGAGAAAAAGTCACACTATGCACTCTCCAGACATAAAACTTTCATGGGGTACCTATCCATTCTGAAAGTCTAAGTATCATGTACTATATACATTTGGTGCCCTCCTCCCATTCCAGAATTCTTGTACTTTGGAGATTTACTTTCTATCCCTGTAATCTGGATTCATTAGATGTGCTTGCTGACCTTTGATATGCAACTCCATGGTTATCATCTAGTACTTAGAATCTTTTTTTAGAATCTCATTGATCCACCATCAACTCCTGCAGCTGATCTGTGTGTGTCATTTCTTTTTTTCGTTGTACTTGTTTTCTGAATATGGTCAGCTAGATGCTGATTTAGTTTTACCAGTTCCAAAATTATGTCATTGGAATGTGATTATATTTGTACTGCACTTTCAGCAGCATCCATTGTCTGTTTTGTTGATTGCATAGATGATTAAGGGTTGAGGACACACTATGTGGATTCTTTCATAACTGAACTTAGGGAATAGGAAAACTAGATGCCACCTAAGGTGCCATTCCAGCTAGAGGTGCTTTTATTTCAGTTATTTTTAAAAATGAATAGTTAGCAAGTCATTATCTTTCATAACTAAAGTATAAAATACATTACAGAACAACTAGACTCTCAGAGCTTCGGGGGGTCTGGCAGCCACCACAACACAGGCTGTATAAATAGATTTTGGCATATGCTTACTTGGGACCACTGCCCTGGAACCTACCTGCTCAAAGACTCACCCTGGTCAGAGGCCTGCACAAAAGGTTGGTATTGCTTGTGTGTGGGGTAGGAACAGTGTGGTCATTATCAATGTTCCTTACAATCAAACCACTGAGATGTGCACACAAGGTCACTATACTGGCAATGCTGTCTGGAAGCAAAATGTTGGAAAGCATTAAAGTGATCATTACTTTTTTCACTATCCTCATAATCAAACATCCTGCATGTATACAGCTGGATACCTTCATGGGTAGTGGTAAAGGTTATACTTGTGTTTTGCTTGCTCATTTAATTTAACCTCAATCTGACATCAAAAGAGGTGGTGTTAAGGGAGAAGACTAAGATGGGAAAATGTTTAGTGTTTTGCATCATATTTTCTCTTTTTATTGGAATCAATTTTGTTTCAAGATGGTTCCTGACAGCCTGGGCCTATCTTTAGTTTTCCTTCACTGTCGACATAGTAAGTGTGAATGTGGAAGATCAGAACATCTGCCTAATAAGAAAAGGTACAGATAAGGGGCATGCAGATTTTTAGTAAGAAAAAAAGTGCAGATAAGGGGTTTTTCAGATTTTTAGTAAGAAAAATAAAAAGATGTTTAGTTTTAATTGATCAATGGGTATAGTCTGATAGATAACAAAATGTTTGTTCATAAGCTTTTACAATATAAAAAAAATGCAGATTCTTGTGTTCAGGAGACAAGACCTTGATTGCTTAGTCACCCATGAACATGTCCTTATTTTCAATAAAGGAAATCATCCTATTCTGCTGAAGTGTGTAGCATGAAGTTTTTTAGTTGGTACCATAACAGCTAGTGCCATAATGCCTCTGAGTTTGATCGGTCTGCAAGTTGATGCAGCAGAAATCTCATTCTGGGCCCATAGTTCACAGGTTTTCTGTCAGGTGTATTTCTGGAGTGTCGGCTCAGTTACATCTTTTCACCTTCACCACATTTTGAAATCTCAATAGGCAAGTCTGTTCACATGATTTTCAGTAAGCTAGTAACTCTTTGTCTGACAGAGGGGATTTATTGTATGAGAGCAAGTTTTATCATAAATTTGTATGACAATGTGTTTTATTATTTGTGTATATAAGTGAATGAGAGCAGGTTTGACATTATCTGCTTGTATGAAAGAGGATTTTACAGTTTTGTATAACAGTGAGTTTTACATTATCAACTTGTAAGAGAATGAGTTTTTATACTTTTATGACAGAAGGTTTTATTCCATTCTTGTAGAGAATGGGTTTTACTACATGTGAGTAATTTAACTCACAATGGGTCAAGTGCAGAAGTATTAAAAGAGCTGGAGCCTAAGACTCCAGCCAGACATACATTCAATAAATATGGAAGAGACTGCTGAAATTATTTGGTAAAATGGTCTGAGCTCTCCAAAAATAATATTGGGCTGTAATTCCCTGAGAGAGGAACTTTCAATAAAACCATTTTAGAGAATCTTAAAAAAAAATTTAAACAAAAAGGAAGTACCTGCCAATTGTTGGTCAGCTTTTAATGGCTGGCAAAAGAATCTAAAAATAAGGAAAATAAATCTGTAGTTAGAAGTTTAAAATATAAATCTGCTAGGTTGAAAACGCAGCTGCAGGCATCTAGTAGAACAGTTAGTACATTACAGAAATGTGCTGGAGAGAATTCTCATGAGACCCATGATTTTACCCTTTAAAAACCACTAGAAAATTATAAATTACTCAACCTGACTCCGCTGATGATGACTGGCCCCCCAATTCAATCAACTCTCCTTTCCCCTCATAGTCCTTCTACTATTTCTTCTGATATTTCTACTTCTGATTTCACCTCTAGAACATGAATCTACCCTAGAGGCTCTGCTTATAATACAAGATTTGGCAACAGTGGCAGCAGTACGCTGCTTCAAATTCCAATCAAATGTTAATGAGAATAACAAACAAGAGTAAACTACTTTATTTGTAACAAAAACATGTTTATAGGAGACTAATAGTGTTCCCTCTAGCTGAGTAACTACTTTAAAGAGGTTAAAATGTAAATGATACAATTTCCGATACTTATTGACAGAGAAGAATATTAGTGGAACCCATCTCCTAAGCACGGTCCAGAGGATGCATCAACTTCTTATTCATCTCAAGATTAAAATGCTCTTGCCAGTACCTTACCACCCAATTCTCCGATTTATCCTCAAAGAGAAGTACCTAATCCTGCAGCTCAGAACGGTGATGTGAGACCCCCTATTAGAGTGGTCCACCCATAGAATGCAGTAGCTTTCCAAACTACTGTAGATTCCCTCCCACCCATCAAAACATATTAATTCAAATATGCAAGATATTAGAAGGACATGCACGGTTGCAAAACCCAACTATTGAAAATTTGAGGGCAAATTGAAAACCCTCTGCTCCTCCAGATATATTTTGGGAAATATGGAAAAAATCAGCTATAGGTAATAAAAAAATTTCCAAAACATACTGATGCAGGATTCATACCTGTGAGGCTGTGAGGGACAATTAAAAGCAATAACTACAGAATGCCCTCCAACATCTAATTAGGCTTAGATTACAGCTATCATACAGAAGGAAAACGACACTACTGAAGTGTTACCTACATTACATAATAGATCCATTTCAGATACTCAGACCCTGCTGAAGTAGCAGCAACCAGCTAGCAGCATTGGTAGAACATTTATTGCCATCTATTCGAGAATGGGTAAAAAGGGTTTGTTTAAATTATCCCAGTTTATGTATACATAACATTGTTAATCAGGCACAATGTGTAGCAGATAACATAATTATAGAAGAAAAAGAACAAAAAAGAACAAAATAAATTAATAGATGTTTAACTTTTGACAGTGACACAAATTCAAGGTGGAAGGGGCAGGGTAGAAGGAATGGAGGGCAAAGGTAGATTTCATTTTTTAACAAGCCCCAAGACAAAATCTACAGAATGTTTACCATCCTACTTCATCTTACACCCAGCAGTGTGGGTCATGTGTTAACCCTTGTTTTTATTGCAGCCAAAGTGGCCTTTGGTGTAATGAGTGTCACTTTCTGCACTCAACTCATGTCATCCAACCAGTCAACCCCCCCAATGTCCAAACCCCACAGCAAAGGGGAGGACAACCCATTACTTGGAGTATTATCTGGCAACCAACAGCATGGCAGCAAGATCAATGGGACAGCCTATAAACAAGAGACACAGCTATTCCCTTTGGTACCAGTGGACCAGGAAGGTCCTTTTGTTAACATTATTCTGTGCATTTCCTCTCTCCCTTTCCTTACCAACACTGATCAACTCGATGTACTATAACTTTATCAGGAGCAAATGTCTTCCCACTCTCCACAAAATCTGTTTGGGGTCTGGAGATGTCTGGGATCCCACAGGACTATCCAGAAATAAAGCCTATTCCAATTCAAATAGGTCCACTGCAAGAGCAACATGCCTTTATTTCAGGAAAATGAGGTAGAGATTTATATTAATTACAATATACTATATATTGCACTCTGGATGGAGTCTTTTAGATATCCCGAATTAACGTTCTACATTGGGTCTGTACTCAGTAGATGTTTGTTCAGATGATAACACACTCTTTTCAAAACTTGCATCAGAACAGTCCTTCAGTGTAACTGATTTGGAGGGAATTGAGAGTGATCCTATACAGCTCTGGACTGCCCGTGACAACGAGGTAGGACTCAAAGGATAAAGAACCAGATAAAATTACTAAAGTATTAGGAGTTGGTAGCAAAGGTAGTTCAGTATCCTTTATCTAGAGAGGCAGAAAGAGGAACTGAATCTATGTCTGCTTTATGCCAACAAGGAATAATGGTCCCTACTAGAAGTCTATGCAATATGCCTATTTTGCCAGTTAAGTACTAAAATGCAGTATTTGTTTAGTTTAGACTGCCTAAATATTAATTGCCTTTCCTTAACAACCCTTCTTTGCAGATAATTAAATGCTCCTGTATTAACCCTATTTCATCAATTTCCACAGAGGATGAAGGTGAACCCCGTGATTGTATTTTGTAGTTAACCATGTGCTTCTTCCTAGATCAGACCTAAAAGATGCTCAGTTATCGAATTCTGAGTTGATTTTTTTGTCGATTTATCCTGTGTGATAAGGGAAGATGGCTCACTGGTAGCAGCATTTTGCACGTGTACTGTTCAAAAAGTATTATTGATTGGACAATTTAACAGAAATTTATTTGCTCAAGTAGCTAAACTAGTACACATTAGTGAAGCATTAAATTAGCAAAGAACAAAGCCGTAACAATTTTTACAGACTCACATTAAGCTTATGGGGTAGTTCATGATTTTGGAACACTGGAGACAAAGTGAATACATGAGATCACCAGAAGCTCTTATTAAAAAATTCTCTACATGAGATCAGCAGAAGCTCTTATTAAAAATTCTCTCATTAATGAACTGTTGAATGCACTTCTCTTGCCTAGGGAAATAGCTGTAGTAAAATGTGCCACTCATAAGAGTGATTTCACTTGCATTTCAAAAAGCAATGCTTTTGCAGACATGGAGGCCAGACAAACTGCATTGTCTTATCCTGTTCAAACTTTGTTTTTGCAGCACCATCAAGACATTAATACAACATTTTCTTTACAGAAAGTGCTATCTTTTCAAAGTCAAGCTGATTACTCTGGAAAGGTTAATTGGATCCATGACAGCTGTAGTTGCTCCCCAGACTTTTTGTGGCACCACCCTGGGGGAGGAGTAGTAGCTCTATGCTCTTTTCTAACTCACTTGGGTTCAAGCTTATCATTTGCCATCTCACATGGGTAAAAACACATTCATAAGACAACTTTGACTGATTGGTATGCCCCTTACTTTTCTGAAGTCATTCAGCATTTTGTAAATAGTTGTATAATATGCTTACAGTATAATGAGTTAAAAACGATCCAGTCCCTATACAATATTTGAAAAGGCTAAGGTTCATAGTATGGAGACCTTTTTGTTGTATGCAGTGGGATTTCAAAATCCCACAATGCCAACATTTCAAATGTGTTTTATTAATTGTAGATGTGTTTTCTGGATATCTTGAAGCTTACCACAGCTCTAGTAATGATGCAACTACTGTTGCCATGAAATTGTTATGAAAAAATATATACTTAGATTTGGTGTTCCTTGTTGTATTCAGACAGAGTTACCAATTTTACAAATGAGGTACAGGTGTGTTAAATTTTGAAAGTGAACATATAATATCATTACCCGCAGACCCCAAGCTGCAATAATTGTTGAAGAAATGAAATCAGACTTTATAGTCTATAACTGCAAAATTATGTAAAGAGACTGGCCTTAAATGGCCAGTAAGTCTTGGCGCTAGTTTTATTTAGTATTTTTAGTACAGTTAGCAGTCCTACAAAGCATGATCCCCATGAAATTCTTAAGGGAAAACCTATGAGAATGCCAGCTACACTATTCCTTAAAAAATTGGAGTTACAAGGTGTTGATGACTCTGTTTTTCTTTATTGCAAGTGTCTTCTTTCTGTTCTGTAGCATATCCATTCTCAAATTATTAAAACCCAGTAGTATCCAAACCCTGTCTATTGCCACAATGTTGTCCTGGGATGTTCATAGGTGTTTACTAGGCTAAGGACCGCAAGGGTCTTTTTAAGCCTAGCCATGCATCCCAAATCTCTGGAAAGTTCTGATACCCTTGATAAGTGTAAGCAGGGGCTTGGGAGATGAAACAGTTACAAGCAAGGGTCTGGAAGATGAACCATTTACAGGCTGCATGTATCCATTAGAGATATAGGTGCCAAACCAGGGATGAATTTCCTGTTCCCCATCCAATTGTCCAAGTTGCACTTGAATTGGGTTAGGGAGGAACTCTGCTTCACATGGATGGGAAGCCTGTTTCAGAGATGGCTTAGTCTATGGTACACACACCTCTCTTCAAACAGATACTATTTACATCACAGGCAAGGTTTAAGTCTTTAGAACAGGTGATTCTGGTGCTATTTTGTGGATATGCAGGAGGTACATCAGAGTGGGGTCTGACAATGCCTTTTATGCCAGGCAGAGATCTCCCCTCAAAAGCCTGTAGGAGGCAGAATGCAGTGATAGGTTCCTATTTTACTTACACCCTATATTCTTTTAGTGAGGAACCTCTGGGAACATTCCAGTTGTTGGATATGCCTGGTTATGTACATACCAAAGACAGCACTGTACGCAATGATAAGTCTGATGAATGTTAAATACAGTAGAACAATGACTTTCTTGGACTTAGATACCATACCTTTGTTTATAAGTTGCATAACATAGAATGATTTCCTTACTACAGTAGACACATGATAGTCAAATACTAGATTACTGTCTATGTGTGTCCCCAAGTCCCTGACTACTGGGTCAACTCTAAGGGATGTATTGTCAATATGACAGTTACCAGGGATGGATGACTTCCCAAAGGATACTATTAAGCATTTCTTGGCATTTAGAGTCCGTAGCTCTGATACCAGTTGTTTGTCTGTGACAGCCCTTCCTGGAGAACATTTGTGTCAGTGTGGGATTCAATGGTAGCTCCTAATTTACAATCATCTGCAAATACAGTCAGCTAGAGACCACTGACAATGGCAGTGACTTCAGAGAAGTAAACGCCCAAAAGGAGTGGTCCAAGGACCTTTCCCTGAGGGACTCTACTTGTGACTGGCATCTTTGTAGAGGTGGACTCCCCAATTCTAACTTCCTGGTTCCTGTCTGTTAGTCAGTTGGCTAGCCACTCAGTGACATACTGGTTTGTGCCCAACCCCCTGCAATTGTCAACAATGCTCGAGTGGGATATTGTGTCAAATGCCTTGGCCAGGTCAAGGTAAGCAGTTTGAACCATTTTGCTCTCATCAATCACTTTGGTGACCTTCTCAAAGAAAATAAAACCAAACTGAGTTGGGTCCAGTATCTGGAGGTTTACTATATCTTGATTGATCTCCATGATAAATCTTTCCATGGCATTACATATAAGACTAGTGAGACTTATGGGTCTGTAGTTTCCGAGGTATATTCATGGCTCACCTTTGTGCAGAGTGATGTCTGTTGCTGTTTTCCATTCATGAGGCATGAAGCCTGTTTGGGGCTACAGTTTAATAGCAATTCCAGAGGGCCTGATAGGGCATGTTTCATGCTATTTAGAGGACATCCTGGAATATTGTTTCGGCCCATTGAGCAGTGTTCTTTGCCTTAGGGAGAGTATTAAGAACCTGTTCCCTAGTGGTAGCAGGGGAAGTTATACTTGAAGGCATTTCCTGAGTCTATATCAAATTAATGAAATCTGAATCCAGTGAGCACCTCTTCATTAACCCATTTTAATTGAAACCTAACATCCTCAAATGACTGTTGCATAGAAATTTTTCCCAAGATATGTAACCAGTGGGCCAACATAACGATCTTGTAAAAAAAACAAAAATTTAAAACCCACCCTGGTGGGGGTGGGGGGGGCTGCAGCCCTCATAACTAAATATACCAACTCTGAGATTGCACTACAGAGAGGAAAAGGGCAAATTCCCAATGATGGCCCACCAGTTACTTACCATGTTAAATATTTTGATGTAACAATGGATGGATGACACCATCCACTGGATGTTTGAGAGAAGATGTTGGGAGGCCTGCATGAAATGGTTGTATAGGCCTGTCTGTCAAAATATTGGTGCTCCATGGGATTGCAGTGGTGACTGCAGGATACACATTTATGCTCTTTTGAATATACAGACTGACACACACACACACACACACACACACACACACACACACACACACACACACACACACACACACCAGTTGACTGCAGTGACAGCAGAACCTCTACCTAAGTACATTGACTAGAAATCTCAGTACTTTACGCAAGCACCACAGCACAAGTCTGACTTTTGCAAGGTGACAGGACACTTTATAGTAGAGGATATCATCATTGAATGCTTGAAAGAAAACATTGGGAGGCCTGTCTGGGTCTATATTAGCAAATCAAAAATCCCTTTAACCGAATACCTAAACGTCGACACCTATAACGCGAACCGCAAAAATCCTGAACGCGCTAAAAGCGAAAAATAAAATAACAAAGTGTCATAGTCGGCCAACCCCACCACCCACTACATACTACCTACCCAAACAAAATAAATAAACCACATACATACACTAACCAAACCCTACTTCTAACCTAAAGTAAAGCACAAAAACCCTACTTCTAACCCTACACTAAACCCCACAAACACAACTCACTATGCACTATCCTTAACCCCTCCCTAACCCTAAGGTATGTAACTACTGCACAAGTCCCCTACAGACATACACCCAAAAAAAATAAATACAAATACATATAACAAAACCCTACTTCCAACACTACACTAAACCCCACATACACAACTATCTATGCACTATCCTTAACCCCTCCCTAACCCTAAGGACCGTAACTACCGCACACTTCCCCTACACCCAAAATAAATAAATAATACACATACATACATACAACTAAATAAAACCCTACTTCTAACACTACACTAAATCTTACATACATTACCTATTAACTTACCTTAACCCACATCCTAAGCCTAAAGTCCTATCTATCGCACACTTGCCTTACAGAGCTATACTGCTGACGGGCCAACAATTACACTTTGACATTTCCATTTTCGCTGGTTCAGACATTCAGCATTTCCATATTTCGCACAATACGTGTCGCTCATTTCGTATTCGTGATTACGGTCTTTTACTCTGTTAATAGGAACCCACCTGTCTGAAATAGTTAGCGAGTCATGTACAACTGTCAACATATTAAAGTTCTGCCTGTTACCAGATGGATGTGTGCAATGTGTAGTATTTGCTGATATGTTCCAATGTGCAGGTATACTGTAAAAGACAGCTTTACAAACTATATGCAAACATCTGTCCACATTACTACAACTACTGGAAAACGTGGCATTATAAAGATGTGCATAGTATATAAGAAAGCATTTATTTATTTCTGTAGTGTTGTTGATATGTTTATGAACAAGTACTGAGAAACCAAGCTTGCAGTGCATGGGAGAGTTAACACATGGCTACAGTGTAAATGTGTGTTCCCTTCTTAAAAAGTGCCTTCCCCTTGTGTTTTTACATGTACTTTCATAGCATGAAAACTACATGGACAATAAACATAAGTTATAGATGCTAATATAGACTTTCAATAGCGCACCACAGAGCAGCTGGTTTGTGTGATTGATAGCAGTGTTTGCTCATGCAAGATACAAATTTATACTGCTTTCCCTGTTTACACATAGTTAAATGGTGAGCAAACATAAGCCTCATTGTTAAAATCATGAGAGTTCTGAGTACTGAATGTATGAAACCCACCTGCTGCTTAGGTGACTGACTCTGTGGTGGCAGGTTTAAATGAGCCGATACATTTCTTTTGGAGCCCAGAGGATATAGGGTTAGAATCCAGGTGTAGCTAACAGTTTTAAATGTGCATTTATACTGCAATGACATAATTCTTTATTCTCCATTCACTGTTGTTACCATTGTACAGTGTTTAAGCAGAATTGCATTGTGGTAACTGCACCATTGAAGAGCCATTCACTGTTGCTTGCATTAGTGCATGATACCAAACACAGAGGTCAAAAAGTGAAGGGCTCCATAGCTTCTATTTTTTGAACAGATTAAAGGTGTTAAAATGGGCTAGATAGGAAAGTGAGGAAATGGGGTGCAAGCAGGGGGAAGAACAAAAGAAAAGCAATATAGGAATGTACACAAGGGAGGTAGGAAAGAACCATAGCTATCACTTCAACGATGTAAAACAAAAATATGTACAGAATATTAGCTAAATTTGGACTAACACCTCAACAAAGAGGGGTGACAATGCAATCATGTTGTATAGCCAACTGGGCAAAATCACATGTCAAGAAGACATGTGAAAAGTGCAGAGTTATGTATGTGACATTTTTTTTTATTTGTGGGACAGGTGGCCATTTTTATTACCTCAGTAAGAGAAGAATATTGGGAAAGGAATGTATGTATTTTGGAGTCAGGTAAGTAGGGTAGGTGAGGAAGCAGATGCAAACAAACAAGACAAGACACAGGGACATTGCGGAACACCATGATTAGGGTTAGGGAAGGGACAATAGATGCCCATGCCCATCAAACATGGGGACAGTGAGAATCTAGTCCTTACTCACAGGACTGTCACCACTGTCCCCTTACTCCAATGGCTGTTGGAGTGCTTGATGTATTTTACTATAGACCATAAGGGAGAGCAGCCTCCCCATCTGATTTAGGCATGCACCAATGGTGCTGTGCATGACACTACACACCAACCCTGGAATCTCATGGTTTGTCATAAAATCCCCACCTCCAGCAGTACTCCCAGAGTGTATCACAGCACCAACTGCCAGGGTAGTGCTATCTGAGGACATAGTAGTGCAGGGGTAGCAGAGGCAGTACTGCCAGGTTGGGTCCCAGATGTGCTGGGCTTCAGAGCTGGAGCCAGTGGAGCATGGTCATGCTGAGCCATTGGGGTTGGCTTACCTCCCTGTGCTGTAAAGCATGTTGTGATTTGTCAGAGATGGATGACATGGAAATGTTTTGGCAACACGTCCATTGCTGAATGGAAGTTCATTGATTTCCCACTCTAGAACCTCTAATCTCTATCACTCTTTATAAACTCTCACCATTCTTGTCTATACCTTCCTATCTCTGTCACCTGCTTCATACTTCTAACTCATTCTTTTCACTTCATTGCACTCTAATATTTACACTTCTCAGATTCTAATCCTACACTGTAATATACCTCTACTCAAGCTCTTAACTCACTCTGCATCCTTCTTCCCTGTTCTTCACTAACTTCTGTACACTTTGCCATTTCTACTATCACGTTCTTCCATGTGATAGTAACTTTATACATTATTTCATCCTATGTATTAACTTTTTTCTCTCTAACAGATTAAGACCTTTTTTAATTAATGTAATGACATCATTGTTATATTTGTTTTTATATTTACAACCTTGTATCTAATTTTTCTATGAATCAACATTGTTTTTAATTTGCATTTGTATGTAATATGGAGCAGCTTTTGTCCCCCCAGGCCTCCACTGAAAATGGGCTCATCCTAAGCCCAGTGGACTTTCCTTTTCAACAAATGCAATAAATAAATAAATAAATAAATAAATAAATAAATAAATAAAAATAAACACAAGTGTTGGGTTGAGAGGAAAAAAGACATAAAATTAGTACCATCATATGTGACATACAATGCATTATCACAATAATAAAAGTATTTTATCTGAACCTTTACATTTAAGTATACTTCTTAACTACAAATGATTTTTAAGGAATGTTTAAAGTAATCCTTGCAATTTGCGGATCTTGAACATATGCTTGGTCCAGTTATACAGATTAAGTTAACAGCAGGGCATTTATGCCACTTGTGTAGAAATTAATGTATGTAATATTTTTAAAGGATTGTACTATTTTATACTTGTTACTTGTGGTATTTGAACCCACAATGTCTGACTGCAGTCCTACACTTGACTCCTACGGTTGGTTTGTGGTACAGACTGAAGCTTACATACTTACTTTACCACAACTGTATAGAAAATACATTTTTAATTTAAAAGCAACAATAGTACTTCTCTTGTGCTGCATATATACCCATTGCTTCCTTCAGTCTCTCTAGATGCTCATCATGGGCCTCTCTATTCTCAGTAATATCTGCATTCACTGTGGAATGCAGAGAGGACAGAAGACCATTATGCATACCACTCTTGCCTATATATAGTTTTCTATCTACTATAAATTCTCCTTATCAGTATACTTACACAGCTGTGAGATGTTACTAGCCCTAAACTCATCCAGCCACTTGTTGGGTGTATCCCTCTTGTGCCTTTTCAGGTTACTACAGTGATACCTACACTGTTCTCCAGTGCATGGAATGCCAGTTGCATTGGAGGCAGACTTGGCCAGACTATTCCAAGCCTCAGACTTGTACTGGGAGCTGGTATAGTACCCCCTGCAAAAGCCTTTGGCTGTATCACTTTACAAAGAGTCCAGTAAAGATTCTGGACTCAACACCTCACATCTGCTCCCTAAATTGGGCACCTTCCCTTCTATCAACAGACATGTCTAACCAGGGAAAACAGCAATAGTTAATAATTATTTCCTGCCAATACCTGTTATTGTGTTTACTGGTAGTGAGCAAACACAAATAATGATGACAACTTTGTTTGCACAATGTTAAGCAAACAGCAGCAGTGCCAAACAGAGAGGAAAGCAGTTTTGGAAACTGGAAGGTTAATCTGACACTTGGCATTAGTTTGAGGGCTGTTTGCTGCTGGAACTATTAGGTGATTTCACTTTGCAGACATGTACTAGTGGCATACATTTCTTGACCCGACACATTTTTGCTTGGGCTTTATACACTGATAAAATTGATTTTTTATAATATTGGCTTCAAACCTATGTATTAGAGACAAAACATTTTCTTCCACATTGGTAATTTTCCATCTCTGCTACAGAAGAAGTGCTTCTCACAGTCATGAACTATATATAACTACACATGACAGATTGAGGAGTTAACCATGTACATGTGTGACCTGACGAGATCCTGGTTTATACATTCATATGTGTGTGTGTGTGTGTGTGTGTGTGTGTGTGTGTGTGTGCATGTGCGTGTGTGTGTGTGTGTGTGTGTGTGTGTGTGTGTGTGTGTGTGTCATGTTGAAGTCTGAAGGCCATCCAAGGCTAGATATCACAATTATAATTACAGAAACATAGTTGTATACACCCTTAGTCATACATATAATTCATATGAGCTCCACTGCTATACATACTTATTTATAATTATGTTTACCTTTTTATGTGACATTTAATATAAAGTGAAATGGAACAACAGTACATATATTTGGCATTTCCTGTATTAGAACCCAGGACCATCTTTACTGTCCTACACTTACACCTGCTGCCACTGGAATAGTTCAGTAATAATTGGATATTTCCCTATACATTATTAACCTATGTGTGTTAACTCCCAGGCAGCACCACTTAGAGTGTTTGCATGATACCCAACATACTTGATAGAATGTATCCATTTTGAAATTGTTGACTGTCTACTTTTTCTCTGCAGGTGTTTTGGACCTGCTGGTGTTGGGGAAGGTTGCTAACTGCTGTGCAACTTCACTAAGCAATGTTGCTCGAGGAAAGCAAAAAAATGCAACAATATATCCTTTCTGAAATCAAGAATGTCTGTATCCTGCATGCAGGTGTTCTGTCTGGTTTTTGTGTGGGCCATTACTTCAAATTTGCACAATGGTAAGTGTCACACAAGCACAGCTAAACTTGTTTTAGCTTTGTGATTAGTTTTTATTAGGTGTCATCCTTAAAAGACAAAGGTGGGACTTGAACCTTGATCTACAGATAGTATATTGTGCGTGGATCAAGGCGTTTAGCAGATGTGCTACACATACAAGGGAATCACAAGTGCAGTTGATGTATTGGTTATCAAAGAAGTACATTACATGACATTTATTGTGTTTATCTGTTTCCTGTGTTTGCACTAAGCCACACACCGTGCAAATAGTGGCATTAAAAAAAAAAAGAAATCATAAAATAAACACCACTACAAAATGTATGTTAGTACACATGAAAGATTTTTACACAAGTCTGGATTTAAACTCTCACACCAATGAACCTTCAATACACAGTAAGGGTGTCTTACCCCTCTTGCCACAGAAACAGCTTTGCAGCAGACAAAGAAAATCATTGTGCATACAAGCAAGTGGCACATCTTCCACAGTATTAACAAGACATATGACTTGTACACGTCTGAGTTGTTTGTATATCTATTAATTTCAGATGTAGTGCAGTGAGTGATCATACAACCATTCATGACTACTGTTTGCAGAAATGCAGCTGTCTTAACTCTGTATGTTGTTCATTCTTCTCTTTTCTGAGCAGTAATCTGAGACATGCAGTCTTGTAAGGCACTTTGTATTCACTGTCTTTAAAATGTGTGAGAATATTAAATGGCAAATAATATACAGTTTTCAACAAATGCAGGGGAGTTTGGATCTTATTGAACAAACCATGAAATATGTGCTGTTTACTTGCATTTAAAACCTTGATATAATTATGTCTGCATTTTGTAAGTCTAACCTGGCAGACACACCCACTGGAGGTAAGAGTCTGAATTGCTGTTTTCCTTGTCCTTACCAGTAATCATTCACAATTGCAATCCATTAGCAACAAACACTGAGGGAGTGCCTACACTATATTTCCATCTGCTATACAGAGCCAAGAATTTGGGATTCAGCAATTCTAATGATCAGCAATTCTAATGAGTTCACACCTCATTTGCATCTTCACCATGCTCACAGGCCTGAATCTATACTATAAAAAGGGAACTGTATAGCCAGGGAAACTGAAGATTAGGAGACTTGTTTATGTGGATAACACAGCAGAAGATTGCTATTACTTTGGATTTATCTTCACAGAAGACTACTGATCTTGATAAGGTATGATTCCATTTTTCAGTTATATACTGCATATGCTTGCACGTCACTTAGAAAAATAGTTTTATATGTTCATTAGCAAATTATACTTTCATCAGTATGTACGTCTTAGAAGTTTACTGATGGCATGGGCATTTTACTTTCACAGATACACAGCCTTATTAACTTTCATCACAAGTGTTAATGTTATAACTGTTTCTCTTTACACTCTTCTATTGTTATTTCAGTGATATGTAAATGTCCCATACTGAAAATGACACAGGGGTGTTAGCCTTCCAGGATGGCCCATAGATACCTGTTACGGTCCATTATTATAATTCTGTGGTTAATACAGTTGAGAAGAAGTGACACAAGACACCAAGGCACAAGCTTAAACAGTTTATTACCATAATCAACAAATTAAAAATAAAGATGTCTGTACTTACAAGCATTAAAGGAATTATCAAGCCCACTGATAGGGGAACTCTAATCTATACAGTGCAGCTATATGTTAAGTCAACACACTTGCAGGCACTGATACATCCAAGAACTCAGTCTAAACATTTGTGTTGATCAGAGCAAATCAGTCAAATCAAATCCAGAAGATGAGTTTCGTTAAGACAGGACTGGCACTGGCAAAATAGCTGTATGCTCAGTTCAGGTTAGTGCAAAGATCAGTCAAATCTGGATGGTGAGTTCCATCCTATTATCAGCCTTTGAGCTTTTTATAGGTTTGAGCAGGCCATAGGGTCAACAGATTTGGCTGATGACATCCAGATCATAAGTTTAATCATAAACTGATGGAATATTTTAGAAAATGACAAATCATTTCCTAAGTTGTAAACAAGTCCTGTAATGTCTGCTTTTATGCATTACTTCCTCTTCTAAGAGAACAGTTATCCCTTAGCTGATTGCAGACTTGTGATGGTTCCTCTTATTTGACTCTGTAAACTGATAAACATTTTTTCAGGTTAATCAAAATTCAATGCACTAAAGTTCAGTAAACAAGGTTTGCACTTAAAGCATGTGTCTAGCATATTTTACAGAAAAAGCTATATACAAGATGCAGTCCCTTAATATAACTGTTGTCATTTCATTGTACGCAGGAGTGAGGTGGTCGAGGCACCTAATAATTTGGGCAAGCTGTATGGGCCCATCACAATACCTCTAGGGGAGTTCTGGCCATATGTAGACGTGATTGGCAATTGCATAAGAATGAATGTTCTGTGGTAAATATTTATAAATGTTTTTAAGACAGTTTCTTTGATAGCACTTATAACAATTCACTGATGTTTTACTCCTTTGTTTGGTACCAAAATGTCATTTGCCTGTTTGCTGGTGGAGGAGCCAAGTTCCATTTCTGTGTTGGCACAAACAAAATTGTTTGTATAGATGTTTGCTTTGCTAGTTTTGGATCAAATTTTGTTTTGTGTGCAACTGTAATAAGTTACAACCACATAAATTGTTTTTGCATTTTAACATCTTGAATTTTTTTTGTCTATCCAGTTGGTAATATTAAAAAAAGAAAAAAAACTACTTGCGTGTTGCATCCAAGCAGGAATTATTTATGTGTAGTACCTTCTTTTGTGTTTTATGTCACCTAGGACTATGGCACCCAAGCGTTCCAATCCCCACAAATCCCCCTTCAGAGACCCTGAGAATTATGTAATTGTCCAAGCATTTAGGCAACATGGTACCTTTCTGCTTGAGACAGGACATGGGGATGTCTGGAAGAATGCAAATGTAGCAGCAGATAGTGAACAATGTAAACACTGTTGGGGGACACAGCAGGGCATATGATCAGGTGCATCATAGGACCACTGACATTATTTCATCAGCCCAGAGAACAGCAGCTGAAGTGGCACATGGACAGATGGCTATCTGGGGGGGCCTGCTGCAAAGCCACCACTGACATCATATGAAGAGCTCCTGTCCACTATCAGGGATTCAGAGAGCTCAATGGAAAGTGCACAACAGCATGTGATTGATGCTGGTGCTGCTGTATGTCCCATGGTGAGCTTCTAGGTAGGCTTACCTATGTCAATTGCTAAATATTTCTTGTATAGTAAAATATTGACAACAGCACTTCAGTTTGTTTAACAATTTTTGGGGGGAGGGCTAATTATAGATTGATACAGTTAACAAAACATTCTGGTTCATTACACTTAGCCTTGGGGTGGACCTGTCACCCACGTTTCTGTTAAATGTATTGTTAAAGGCTCCAAATGTTTTCACCCTGGGTTACTGTTATTGTGATGATGGTGTTCTTACATTTTGCTTAATTCTTCCAAGACCATCCTCCCTAGCAAGTGTGGAGTCATCTTCACATGGTAAGGCAAACATTTTTATTTCAGTACTGATGATCAGTTCACAGAAATATTTATTTTATCCGTATATGTGATGTGGGTGTCAGGACTGTGTGTGTATTGCTATACCTTCTGTGATAGTGATAGCAGTGTTCGTTTGTTACCATATATTGAACTGCAGTAGTGTAGCTATTAATTTATTTCATGTCTTTGTTGCTTATCATCACACATGATCCTGAGAGTGGAAGTGTAGGATGCTTACCTCCTGATGTCAGAGTATTAGCAAACTCTGATGATGATGATGGCGAGCAAACAGAGGCACAGTCGGGAGTTGCAAAGGTTGACTCAAATACTGAGGTTGACATTTAGCCATCCTCTATAATTCCATCAGACACAGCCAGTAGGCCTATGCCAACCCATTCCTGTGAACCCTCAGATATTGGACAGGTGGAGGGTGAGACACCTGATCAGGTTATTATGGTCACTGCAGCTTCAGTGTCTGTCTACTCTGGCCATAGCCAAAGTGTGGGCAAGATGCCATGCAGAAGAGTTGTTAGGGGTGCTTGGAGGAGTCCTTCTGTCCATCCTGCACCTGATCCAGGTGTGTCTTTCTGTGCCACTTGATGTATGTTTAGGACTGTCATGGAGGTGCAGGCACATTCCAATAGGGTTTCTGATGAAAGTCTTAGGGTTGTAGATGTGGTACAGGCTGACATGCGTGACTGCCTCCAACATGTTGCTAATTCAATGGATCAGATGAATGACACATTGGAATGGGCAGTGTCTGTGATGCAACATCTGCTGTGGGGGGTGGCCTCTATGTGGGCATATGTCAGCCACATCATGACCATGCTTGATCATGCTCTCATAGTGGCACTACTTCCACTGTTCCATCAGTGGTTAAGGTGTCCACACCCAGACGTGGCACGTCATGGTCTTGGGCATACTCATGAGGAGAGCTTGTCCAGAAGACATCAGTTATGTTCAGGTATCAGCGGTGCATCTGAGCATGGGCATGGACATTACAGTGCAACTCCGGGAAGAGCCAGTTCTTGTGGTCAGGTATGAAGACGATGAATTGCCGCCTCTACCATGCATGGCTCACACCTGTCTGACATACCAACACATAGAACAGAGTTTGGCTGTGTTCTTGCAGATATACACACCAATTTCACCTAGAGTGCCCAGACACACATATATAACAGTTACATGCGTCAATTGTTAGGCTTAAAGCTCATTCTGTCTTGGTGACAATTTGATACTTTATTTAAATGTCTGTCCATTTCTCTTTCTTACTCATACACCTCACTTACCTTTTGTGTCAGCCTAAGTTTCCTACTCCCCATATATACACAAACAACACCCTTTGAAAATGATATTAATTGCATTATATTCTTGTTTTCTATCTTTTGGATTCAGGGATACATAAGTTTTGTGCATGATGGTACATAGCTGACTTAGTGCTTAGTTTATCTTTGTGATGCCATTTTGTTAATTGTACTGCTTTCTTACAGGTTTTTGTAATGTGTACATGCCTCCCAAACTCTTACAACAACAAAGCTGGACCAAGCCATAAATAAAAGTGAGATAAAGGCTGAAAAATAGGGATACATTTTAAATATTTTGGTCTTACAAAGTTAAACAGCTGATAGAATCAAACAGTTTTTGCATCACTACTTTTAAGATTTTTCTGAGGAATATGAAGTCTGAAACTGAAATGTGTCATTAACTTCTAACTTCTCTCTTTAATGATTTGCCAGTACAGAAGTATGAGGCCAAACTGAGGACATTCTGTGACGATCAGTACTTTTGAAAGGTATGAGTGTGTGAATCTTTGATGCCTGAGGCTTATTACGTGATAGAGGACACATGTAGGCACAAGTGTCACTGCTGTCACATGGTGAAGTCATTGCTGTAAAAATCAACCACCTTTTACTTACTTAGATTACCAAGTAACAGTATGCAAGGATATTTATTTCATTTGTATTACACATTTTTTTTAATATTCCAGGTTCAACACTTACCTTGTAAATCCGGCAGTTGCTACAGTTTTAGTTCACGGCTGACTCTGTCTATTGCTAGGAGTACACTTCCATTACACGGACAGGTAAAGGCTGAGAGTGCTGCCTGGCATCAGTGTTATATGTGCCTAGGATGAAGTTTTCAGCCCCTTCTGTGGTGAATGAGTATGCTATGTGTTGGCTCTTAGCCAATCTGTGGGCATACTGGGCACACCTATATCTTCCTACATCCACAGCAGCTGCTGGCTCCCATTCTTACTCCCCACCTGCATGTGGCTGTGGTGACCTTGCTAGTGGTGGTGGGATATGAGCCCCTTTCCCTTGTTGATCCTACTGAAGCTGTTTTCTTAGGATGATGTTGTGAAGCATGGCACAGATGGTGAAGATTTCAGTACATGTACATGGATTGTACCCCAGATGTATCTAGGCACCAGAGCCATGTCTTCAGTAGCCCAAACATGTGCTCTATATTTCTTGTTTGAGTGTGTGCCTCATTATAGTGTTCTTCAGTTGGTGTGTCTGCATTTCTGATGGGCAACACCAGCTACAGTTTGAGTGCACAACCTGCATCCCCTAGTAAATGACCCTGTGTGATATCACCCCTAATAAACATCTCATACAGTTGGGAGTTGTGCCAGATATGTGAGTCATGGTAACTCTCTGGGCTGCCAGCACACACATTCAAGATGATTTCCTTAGTGTTACACACGACTTGGCAGCCCTTTCTATTTATGTACACCCTTCCCTGGGTGGTGCTTTGATTTCTATATGTGTACAGTCTATGGCACCCAGTACGTCAGGGGTAGTGTGCTACAGGGTACAACTCCTGCATATTTATGGTCCTGTCCTCAGGTATACTGGGAAAATATATGTAGTCACAGGCATGTTGAAGCATAGCATTCAGGAATTGATACAGTATCCTGGATGCTGATGCCTGCGACATCCTCGGCAAGTCCCCTGTTGGTCTCTGAAAGGTACATATAGCTAATATTCTAATTGCTACACGTACCTTTGTCTCCACAGGTATTGATTCTCCTCGGTTTGCCCTTGGTCTGAGTTGAGGATGATAGAGGTTGTAGAGTTCCTGTAGTGTCTCTCTAGCCACCCTGTGGCACCTAGAATTTTCACCTCATGCAGATTGTGATACATTAAATGGGGTCTAAAAACCCTTCTCCTTCTTGACTGTGGTCTATTAGGAGAAGCATAGACTTTCAGCCTATTGCACATACACATGAATTAAAGCAACAGCAGTCCCTAATATTCCTTCTGTGTAGACTGCTTTCCATGGCTGCATTCCAATAGGTTTTGGAATTTGTAGGGAAAACCAGCACTGAGTCAACATGGTAGCTTTTTAGCTTGCTGAATAGCTCCTCCATTTTGGATTGGTTGATTAGCATACGGTTCAGCTACTTATGTTGCAGTTAGCATGCCACCATGTTTGTACAGCTCTACATGCTGTGTCAAGCTGCTTAGTGAATCTTAAAACAGTGCACTATTGTGTGCATGTCATGGTGCAATGTACACATGGTCTTAGCAGATCATGATGGCTTTATTAAGTCCAGCCCTGCATTTAAAGAACTCTTACACATGGATTTGGGTGAAGGTGTTATTTCAGAAGTGGGCATCTTGCCTGCTTTTGTAGAAATAAAATCAATCTGGGAATTTAGAAAACTGTTTAAGTAAAGAAATATTGAGTAATGTCACTTCTGAGTCAATAAATCAGACTACTATTGAAATGATTGCCAGTGTGGTGCTGGCACACAACTTCACCCTTTCTTTTTAGGGAGGTACATGCATGATCATAAAAGGAGTGCTGTTCATTTATTCTAGACAACAAGCATTCCATTAGTAGTCACCTAAAAAATTATACAGAAGGTTCCAGAGCTCTCTCAGGCAAAAGAGGCTGACTGCGCTTAACGGGCTTGGTTAAATATTTTTTCTGGATGGGGAGGAAGTATTTTAAAGTTTTTCATACTCATTGCTATAACAATTATTCTTTTAGGTATTATTTTATTTGCGCAAAATGTTGGTCATGAAGCTTCTTGAATCTAGAAAAACAAAATGTGCATATTGAGAACAGAGTAGAAACATTGACACTGACACAACTGAGGAAAATCCTGATGAAAAAGAGGAAAGTGTATTAAATGATTTTGGTGAATGCATAGCAATATATGTTTAAAACTAAAAGGTATTTAAACTGTCTTTTTATTCCAAATAAGCACAGGCACATGTTTATTGCTCATAAAACCATTTTTTACTAAGCATCTGTATAAGCATTCTGCACATCAAGGACAGAAGGAAACAGCAAGTGATGAATCTCAAAAAAATCCTGTGTTTTAAAGCAGAAATTACTGTAGTGTCTGAAGTAATGTGTTCCCAATTACTCCTATTCATTTCAATGGTTTCCTTAATGGGAGTTTTTATAGACTATGATTTGACTAGGATTAAAGGAATAAGCCAAAATCAGTGCATCAGACATACCACAAAATAAATGCCTGAAACCACCAAAGTTATGATCAGTGCTTCTCTTACACCATAAGGATATAAACCATTTACCTAATATAAGTATAGACAAGAAAAGGAGCAGTTCATAAAGTTACTAAAATTAGTAAAAACTTGAAAAATAGTGCTCTTTATTAATGGATTAATTTAGTTTGGATCCCCTGTGAAAGTTTGAACATCTACTGTCAGCCAGCAATGCATGTCTTCAGTCTTTGGATCTTTCCGTTTATTGGCCATCGTCATCAGAATCCGAATGGTTATTTCCAATGGGTGACAGAAAAGAAGTGAATGGGGACTTCTGATGCACAGTCAACGATACTGTTTATGGCACTTTATTATCTTATGCTTTAGTTAATATTTATTGGTCACATGGAATAGACTTGCTGAAATATTCATGTATTCTCTAGGAAAAGCCTGGAAACCAGTTTGATATATGGAATTCCATGGAGCTGTAATATGTCTGAAAAAGCATATGTTTAGCCCACTTAGCCATAGTTGGTATACTCTAAAGGAATATTGTTTAAAACTTTTTCTTAAAATAAGAAATTAATTTTTCTCATAATATTGTGAAATCCATTCATGAATATTAAGAGCAGGATGTGAAGCACAGTGATTGTGAAAGAAAAGCCATGTATCATTGCAAGTAAGTAAATGTGTTTGTTTAAAACTGTAAAAAAAAAAAAAAAAAAAAAAAACAGATGTGTGCCATATAATTCTTCTGATTCATGCAAATGGAACAATGGTCAGTGTATCTAGGAATGGACATAAGGTAGTCAGAAATGGTTCACTTTGTAAGAACGTATCTATACCTAACTTAGCACCACTGGAGTATAATGACTGTACAGTTGAAAAAAGAGCAGTATATTTGAAAGCATTGCACTTGTAAATGATGCGCGTGCAGATTCCTGGTAAAGTAATGCAGACTGAAAATGTTCAGCAGCAATTCTGTGGAATCCTTAGAAACTGCATTACAGTACTTTAAAGTGAATGTAAATTATCAAGATGAAATGCTATGTTTTCTAAGAAACTGCCATTCTGGAAATTATTACATCACAGTATATGTTGCTCAGATAAAGTAATAACCAACAACTGGGTGTGGCATATTGAAGACTTACCCACGGTTGATGTGGTTTAATCACGAGAGCAAAGCCCGAGTGAAGGCAATCGTGGGTAAATAAATATATCACACCCAAGAATTGGTTATTGCTATTATACAATGGCATTATTTCAGAAACATTACTTTTCTTAATTAATGTCATTGTATAATGGCTCTGTGGTGTTCTTCCTCATTGTTTCCTTATCTTGTGGCTTTGTTGATGTACTGCGCATGCTTATGGGACTTAATACTGCTTAAGCATGGGAATACATCAGTGCTTTGGAAAGCAAGCAATGGACATCGGAAGATCTCTGTTGCTTTTTTTTTTTTTTTTTTGTTAAAAAGAAACTGTGAAATTGGGATGGTTTAGAGCTTCGAGAGAGGCAAAAATACTAGGAAAATAGGTATGTTTCTTTAGTATTGTATAATTTACCTGATTTTCCTTGTATTTTCTAAGACCTGTAACTATCTTAGTTTACGAAAACTGCAAAGCCTTGACATGTATTAATAAAAGAAAGTCCGGGTGACTTGACTTTTTTCTGTTGATATATGCTCGATTTACAAGAGACACTCTGGTTGGGCTGACCAATCAGTGTGCAAGTTTTTGAAGGTTAATGACCTGTCATTGTATAATGTAAATTATACAATGACCCCAATTAATATTCCAAAACGTGCATGCTGTAAATCCCACAATATGCAAATGGAAAAAGGTCCAGTCGCCCAAACTTTTTTCCGTTGGTATAAGGTGTCCAAAACTTTTTTTTTTAATAAAAAGAAAAAAACGGACCAACAGAGATTCTCTTTTCTCCATTGCTTCCGTTTCAAAGCATTGACGTACAGGGTATGTGTGGGAACGCAAATCCCATAAACATGCACAGTACATCAACACAAGGAAACAGTATACCACTACTGGCAGAAGAACAGTAATGCGCCATTATACAAAAACATTATTAAAGAAAAGTAAGTATTTTTTTCTTAAATAATGTCATTGTATAATAGCAATAACCGACTCCGTGGTTGTGGTATATTGAAGATTTACCAATGGTTGACTTTATTTAATCACGCGGGCTTCGCCCACATGATTAAACCACACCAACCAAGGATAAATCTTCAATATACCACACCACCCCATCGGTTATTGCTTAAATATTCACACTGATAAAGATTTATTTTGGGGGGAGGGTATCCTGCTTTTATTAACCAATGTTTTAAAGTAGAAAACTATGAGAAACTTGCTGATAATGTGAGTCTCTAAGTTTATATGCATTCACATCCTCAGCCTTGAAAGTCTATAAAGAACAATGCCTTACATTTCTACTTTTTACTGGGTTCTACTAACCCCCATGTCACTATGCCAAATGGAAGTTTGGAAGCTTAGAATATTAGTTTTAATAGAATTTGACTGACTACTTCAAAACTGAAACTCCTAAGGGAGAACATTAAATCAAGCCAGTTCCTAAGTCTCAACACAGTATTTTTTAAACAAACTGGCATATTGTTAAAGATATCAGATAACATTAAGCTACCTACATGTTTATCAGGATTTCCTTTCATAGGTGTGAAAAACATAATGATCCATTTATGTTATCAGGCTTTGTTAGCAGTAGTGCTGTAAATTCAGGCTGGGCTGTTGTTTAGCCACTTTATCTCTTACAAGATACAGATACTTTTTATGTACTCCATTCATTTTCACAAAACTCCAGCATCATGTATATTGCTATATTATGTGCTAATGAATTTACTGCCTTTTTACTTGTCCCAACCCATGTTGTCCTTTGTACCATCTCTTTTTAGTTCGTCACTTTAGACCTTTCCGGCTGCAAAGTCCATGCCCGATTACACAGGCCTGAACTTTATACGCTGAACATCTTAGCTCAGAAATTAAGGACAAATCCAAAAAGAGATGGGGGAACAAGGACTCAAATTCAAGGGCAGATTTTAAATATTGCTGTTATACACCTAGAAAGCTGTTAGAATCACAGGTCTTTCATGAACATGCATTTTTTTTAAACTGAAGTTGTCTAAAACTCAAATGTCGGTCATTATTTAGCAGTTGTAATACTCCAAGATTTGCCAGAAAACCACAGATTGCACAAGGAACAGTCCAAAGTATGAGACAAAATTAGGGGCATCCTGGCAAAATCAGGGACAGCTGAGAGCACTGATCTTCCACAGTTATGTTAGTATACAAATGGCAAACAGCATTTGTCTTGTAAGCTCCATATTCTAGCAGCATTACATACTGCCACAAACGCAAAAGCGAAGTGGTAAATACAGTAAAACAATAAAAAACAAACCAACATGTTCTTACTTGGGAAACAATCACTTTAATGCAATAAAAACACCAGAGACTTAGCGCTTTCACCTGCTACAATCCAGGCATCAGAGTCAAAATAAAATTCCAGTACAAACACATATATAGGAAATGCAGACTGACATAATCTCCTGTTTCATTATGTATTCATGAATAATGTATGAATGACTAACAAGTCTATAAAAAGAAATGACTACAGTAAGACTGTGGTGTAGTAAAATTATTGAATGATAAAAAAAAAATAAGTGTAGATATTAAAAATATTGGTTGAAAATATAACATTAATAAGGCTTAAAAAAGCCTGTCATTAAATCTGTTTTGCTCTTTTTTTTTTAAATACTCAAGATGGAAATAGTATCATTAACTCCAGGTTTCACCCTGGCATTGAGTCTAAGTTGCCATTCAGTTTTTTAATCTACAAGTCAAGATCGCCATCACCTCCTCTTGTGTTGACCATAACTCTGTCAATAACAAAAATAAGGAACTTTTTGAAATTTGCACATTTTGTAGTATGTGTGTATAGGGCGCTGGTGCACTTAGCATTCTTAATATCTCTGTCATGTTCAATGATCCTGTCATGTAACTTCCTAGTGGTCTTGCCTATGTAAAATGCAGAACAGAAAATACAGGTGGCAATATAAACAACATTTTTGGTATTGCAATTGCAGAACCCTGGGCACTGCAAGTTCCTATCATAAGAGTCAATCTGGACGTAAGGTCCATCATTAATGAAAGTTGAACAAAAACACATTTGTACATCCTAGAAACGTAATTAACTTTTGTACTATCTGTGTCCCTCTCCAAAATTTCTTTGATATTTTTGCCTGTACTGACAACAATCCTAGCCTCTGGCCCTAGTTTATTCTTCAGGTCATCATCCAATAGGGCTCCCCAAATTTTCTTCATACTCCCTTTTAAGTGTGAAGCATCATGATTAAATGGTATTATCATGACAACATTTTTGGAGCCTTCATCTTGATTGGGATTGATGTTGCTGTGACCACCTCTTAAGACAGGTAAGAACCTTGTTGTACAGTTCTTGGCAACCTCTTCTTGGTTGACAGTAAAAGCATGAAAGGGTAGCCCCTATCCTTAAACATCCCAATGAGTTTAAACAATTCTTCAGAAAATTTGTTATCGTCACTGATCAACCTGGACAGCCTGATCATCTGTACCTTGACTACACTTCTACGTTGATGTTCAGGATGACAACTATCTAAGCACAGTAACATGTTAGCATAGGTCCTTTTCCTAATTCTATTGGAGGATAGTTTACCTGTGCAGTTATCTTTTGTAAGAAGAATGTCTAAATAATTGATTTCATTTTGATGGATCTTATAGGTGAACTTTAGATATTGAGTAGTGCTGTTAATGTAATTCAAAGATTATAGCACTTCAGTAGTTGTTCCTCTCCAAACTATAAGTATATCATCCAAAAATATGAGATACACATGGATCTTGGATGTAAAAGGAGATGGAAATACATGCCTTTTTTCACACTCGGCCAGAAACCAGGGTGCATTTCACCCCAATGGCCACACCAGATTTTTGCTGGAAAAGTTCCTCCCTCAAATGTCAGGAAATTGTTTTTGAGGATCACTTCTAACAAGTCTACCAATAAGTTGACTCAGGTTTGATCAAAATGGTCATGTAGTGATAAACATTCTGAAAAATATTCTAAGCCAGCATCATGGGGGATCACTAAATAAGTTGACTACATCTATTGCCACAAAAAAGTCATCCTTGTCTATCTTTACTGTTTTTAATAATTCTAGACAGTGCCAAGAATCTCTTAAAATGTAACCAAAATTGTTGGCAGCTTTCTTGGAGAAGTGATCAACAAATGCAGCTAGTGGTTTGGCTTTAGAACCTTAAGCAGTAACAATGGGTCTAAAAGGGGGGTCATCAGTGATTTTGTGGATTTTAGGTATTTCAAAAATTATTGGAATTTTTGGTGTATCAACTCTCAGAAAATCATATTCATCTACTGTTAGAATGTCCTAAGTGCATAAAATAAAAAGATGTCAATCTTAGCATAAGCTCTATTAAGTTCATTAAATTCTCATAGGTCTCTTCTTCATTGAGTAGCGAATACATTCTACACATAATCAATCTGCCTCATAATGACCACTCTCCGCCCTTGTCTGGCTTCGTTACTCTATATTCTTCATTGTCTAATAACTCTGTAAAGGGCCAACCTTTCTTCTTTAATTAGATTTTCACTTCTGAAGTAACTTGCTTTGACAATTTGTCTAAAATCCTTTTCCACACATACTTCAAACAAATTCACTAAGGGGTTACATGGAGGCAGAAATGTACTTTTTCATTTTAATATAAATGGTTCTGTTCTACATTCACAATTCTTGTTTAAAAAAAACAACCTCAAGTTGAGTTGCCTGGTGTAAAGCTTCAAATTAATCAACAGTTTGTCAATGTCAGACTTAAAGCTCGGAACAAAACCAAAGCCTTTTTGTAACACAGAAATATGTTCATTTTTTCAGTGAAAAATCACTGAGGTTGTGTATAATTCCAGACCTAAAATTCATCATAGATGCTGTAGAATCACTGTCAACCAAACCATTATTTGTGTTCACATTTGGTACTGACATAGCATTGTTATGCATTTCGGTTATTCTAGGACTAGGATTCAAACCATTCAATTCTTTGAATACTACCATTGGATCTAATACACATTCCTCCCTCCACATCTGGTTCTTCTCCCCCAATTCTTCCCCTCACTGAATCACCCCTCAGTGCTCCTTGAAAGGAGCAACCAATCAATAACAAAATCAATCTCCACATGATCAGGTGTTCTGAACGCCTTAGTGGGGGTGGTTGCTCTAAAAATGTTCATCATATGCATCATTAACATTTTTTTGATTGTGTTGGTTATTGAAATCATTACTATTACTACTGTTGTTAGTAAAACATTGTTTGTAACTGGAGGGGGGTCAGGATATACTCGTGTGTAAATCAGCCTTATCCTGGTCTAATTTATTCTGTTTACATTTACAGTTGGTTTCAGAAAGGTTTTTTATATCAAAGAATATTCTATTATATCTAACAGACATTTGCTCAAACAAAAGGTCATTAACAATACTTTCATTAAGCAATTTTAATTCAACTTCAAGCTTCAAAAGCTTGCGCTCATTGTCCTTAATTATAATGTTCATCACCTAGAGTCCAGTCCTGTCGAACAATTCAAGTAACTCCTGATGCATCAAAGAAACCTTTTCTGTGCCCACTGGGAATTTCCATACTTAAAGAGCCTTTGGAACTTGTTTCAGTTTTATAGATTGTACCAAAAACGCGTTGTCTAACTTAAACGATTTATATTTCTTTCCCAAACATTCAAACATGGTTAATTGGGTGGTAAGCAAACCAAAATTGTTTCCCTGCCATTCACAATGCACTGTATAGTCCAGTAATGGCAACTGGAACAATCCATTTAAACCACTGATGGCAGGAGGTGAAGAATTAGTATTGTTGCCATCAGTTCTAGCTGAGCCCAATATATGCAGAGTGAATAGTTCTTACTGCGACAATGTCAAAGTCTATTCAGGCAAGCCTCTCCATTTTAATTCATTTAAACCAAAGGCTAATTCTCGATTGTTGTAAGTTCATCCCCCTTTGTTTTCAGAGAAGTAGACCGCTCCATGTCTATATAAAGAAATTACTACTGTGCAACTGCAATACTAAAAATGTTGTTTATATTGCCACCTGTATTTCCTGCTCTGCATTTTATATAGACAAGACCACTAGGAAGTTACATAGGTTCATAGGTTCATAGGTTCGTACTAGGCTATCTGCCCTAGGGCATTTATAAGCCTAGCCAGAGTGTATGTGGCTTACACCACCCCTTAGGATGAGAATACTACGCCCTTTTAGGGTTTAGTTTACTATGCCTCTGTCTAGTAGTGACACAGAGATGACCCCCAGGGTAAACTTACGATCTCCCATCCACTCGCCGAGATTTCTCTTGAATAGAGTCAGTGAGGGGCTCTGCCTAACATGGACTGGGATTCTGTTCCAGAGTGTAGGGAGCCTCTGGGTTATGAATCTGTCCCTCCAGCACATTCTATTTATTTCTGTGTTGAGGTTTAAGTCACTTGTTCTCGTGGCTCTGATGGATTTGGATTTTCTGAGGTGGAGCATGTCCATTAATTCAGGATTGGACATGGCCTTGCGTCAGGCACAGATCACCTCTGAGTAGGCGATATGCGACTGAATAGAGCTGGAGTTTTTTTCAGTCAGGCAGCATATGACATATGTTTAAGACCCTTTATCCTCTTGGTGAGGAACTTTTGGGGTCTTTCCAACTGCTGCAGGTGTCGGGTGAGATACATCCCAAATGGGGCATTGTACTCAATCATTGGCCTGATAAGAGAAGAGTATAGGGGCACAATGACCTCTCTTGATCTAGATGTGAAACCCTTCATGATAAGGTGGGCAATATAGAAGGTCTTCCTAACCACTTTGGCAATGTGAGTGTCAAATGAGAGGTTACTGTCAACCTGGGTCCCTAGGTCCCTGATTACCTCTTCCGTACTTAATGGATTACCGCCTATGTGGTAATTTGTCGATGACAGGATCATTGAACATAACAGAGATATTAGGAATGCTAAGTGCACCAGCACCATATACACACATACTACAGAATGTGAAAATTTCAAAAAGTTCCTATTTTTTGTTATTGACAGAGTTATGGTCAACACAAGAGGAGATGATGGCGATCTTGACTTGCAGATTAAAGAAACTGAATGGCAACTTAGACTCACTGCCAGGGTGAAACCTGGCATTAATGATAGTATTTCCATCTCAAGTATTTTGAAAAAAGGGCAAAACAGATTTAATGACAGGCTTTTTAAAGCCTTATTAACATAAGAATTGTTTTATTTTCAATCAATATTTTTAATAGCTGCACTTATGTTTTTTATCATTCAATAATTTTACTACACCACAGTCTTACTGTAGTAATTTCTTTATATTGACATCTAGTAATGTTAGTCATTCATACATTATTCATGAATACATAATGAAACAGGAGATGATGTCAGTCTGCATTTCTTATATATGTGATTGTATTGGAATTTTAGTTTGACTCTGATGATGCCTGGATTGTAGCAGGCGAAAGCACTAAGTCTCTGGTTTTTGTACTGCATTAAACTGACAGTTTCCTAAGTAAGAACATGTTGGTTTGTTTTTTTACTGTTTTACAGCATTACATACAGATCTTGGCGAGTTTCTCACACTGTTTACTTCACATGACTTACTAGTGGAACTCTCCGCTATCCATAGGTCCACGATTATGTTTTTTCTACCAGACTAGTTTCAGTGACATTAATTAGACCAAAATTAAATATGTCCTCCTGATGTTAATAATATATTACCTTTACTTCAGATGAGGGCTCAAGTTTTATATGACTTGGTCTAAAGATGGGTTGCATTCAGAGCAGGAGCATTTTGTTGCTTACTTAGAGACAAACATACTTTGTGGAAAGAGGAACACAGACAGTGAAACATCCATTATTCTTGTCTGCCTTGGGCAGTTTTCATCAGTTACCACAATCAGGCCACATAAGGAGAAGCTGTCAAGGATCATTGATGTTCTTGAAGTCACTGATGTAACAGTCTACAAAGCTAGCTATGCTGTGCCTGGGCATAGTGCTCTCTTCTCACTGTCTGTGTCAAGCACCTATGTACAAAGTAGAACACTAACAGCCTCTACCTGTAAGCCCCACCACATCAGGTATTCCAGCTACACTATGTACTACCGCCTAAATGGCAGCTTGTAAGCAACCCTAAAAGGTTGAAATGCACTACAAAGCTGTCATACCCATGCTATACATCAATATTCTATAAAAGTTACATGATGGTCCTTTTTTTCTGAGATGTGGGCATCTTCTGGAAAGCTCAGATCTATGTTCTCCATTCCTGGTTACATCGTGTTTCCAGAACTAGGTTGCTCACATTGCAAAAAAGTACTGCATTCACGTTGGCAGTCATTAGTGCACCTGTCATATCAGGAAGTAAAATGATAATACATGCAAATAAGATCTATTACCACATAATGTCACAAAATATTAGAACAACCACAACAAGCTATACTTAGAACATTTGTAGAATATGGAAATCTGTTTGTGACAAGAGCATGTTTATGTGGTGAAAAGTAAAAAATTTCAGTCATTTATGCACAATTATTCAAGCTGTGCATCTGGAAACCATCTGTCTATACACCATCCTGGGATCAGGTAATACTCCAATTTATTTACATTTTGGTGTTGTGTGTTCTAAGTTTAAATTAAATACTAACATCAGGAAAAGACACAGTTCAGGAAGACTATGCTAATGATATTAAACTGCAGTTAACAGTGATCAAATATTTTTGTTTAAAATATGTTCTGCTTTTTACAACTATTTCTCTTTATTTTTATAATAATTATTTCATGTTTATGTTTAGCCATTGGTATGCTGTTCCTCAGTTCCAGCCATTTTACTTATTACTTTTCCACTGCCTTTTTCTTTGTGTTCTGCATCATTTACTGAAAGTGTTTCTGTTCCTGCTTCAGGTAATTCTCACTGGTGATCTTTGGTCCAACATCTGACTGTCCCTTTACATGTCTGGCAGTTCTGCTATGGACAGCATTATATCAGCCTTTCTTATCTGGGGAGGTAAGTACTTTGTTTTTCAAAATAAATATACAGAACTTTTTCAATGGAAAGAAATATCATAAAGATGACTTGTACTGCAGACAAATTGTCTGTGCCTATTGCAACATGCTTCTTATTATCACCATCACACAAAAACATTGAATTATACTTTTTTTTTCTCTTCTCTTTATCAGTTTTGGTGCTGACAACATTGAACTATGTCTAGACATTTAGGATGGCTTTATTGCCATTATGTCCATGTTATTGTCCACTTTATTGCAAATGCATAACATAATGCAAGGAGACAGAGCAATCGTGCGTGTATCCATTTAGTAGCTAGTCATGCATTATACGGAATCATGTATATTAGGCCGCATCATTCAGAGTATCTAGTCTTATTATAGAATGCATGTGTTGTAATTTATATTTAAGATTGGGTTCTGTACCTATAGTTCATAGGTTCACAGGTAGGTACTAGGCTATCGGCCCTGGGGCCTATACAAGCCCAGCCAAAAAGGTACCCTGGCCTTTGCTACCCAAGAAAATTATTTTCCTGTGCCACTGTCGAGCAGAGCCACAGAGGTGATCCCTAGGGTGAATTTCCTATTTCCCATCCAATCATCAAGATTTTTCTTGAAAAGTGCTAATGAGGAGCTTTGTTTGATATAGATAGATAATTTATTCCAGAGTATGGGAAGTATCTGGGACAGGAATCTATCCCTCCGGCATGTTCTGTTTATTGTGGTGACAAGGTTTAGGTCCCTAGAGCATGTAGCTCGGACGGATTGGGATTTTTTTAAGTGAAGCATGTCCAACAGCTCTGGGTTTGACATAGCTTTGTATATTAGGCAGAGATCACCTCTGAGTAGGCGATATGCGATGGAGTAAAGTTGGAGTTTTTTAAGACGGTCTGCGTAGGGCATCTGTTTGAGGCCAGTAATCCTCTTTGTGAGGTATTTCTGCAGCCTTTCCAGTTGTAGATGTCTTGTGAGGTACATACCAAAAGGGGTGTTGTACTCTATAATGGGTCTAATGAGTGATGAGTAGAGGGGAACACTGACCTCTTTTTTTCTGGATGAGAAACCTTTTGTGATGAGGTGTGCCATGTAGAAGGATTTCCTGACTACTGTGGTGATGTGATTATCAAAGGAGAGACTACTGTTCACCTGTGTCCCAAGGTCTCTTATCACACTTTCGGTGTTAAGTATACTACCGCCTATGTTGTAGTTCATGGGTACAGAGTTTTTACCAAAGGGGATGACAATGCACTTTTTGGCATTGGGCTTGAGGCCATGGCTTTGACACCAGGCATCTGTCTCAGTGAGGCCCTTTTGTAGGAAGTCCACATTGTTAGGAGTTTCGATTATGGCTCCTAGTTTGCAGTCATCTGCGAACTTCGTTAGCTAAAGACCTTCTGTGTTAGCCTGTACTTCAGAGAAGTAGATACCAAACAGGAGAGGACCCAGGACTGAACCCTGTGGTACTCCACTTGTCACTGGTCTGAAGTCTGATTTGGAGTCTGCTACTTTCACAGTGTGGGTTCAGTCAGTGAGCCAGTTGGCAACCCATCTTGTGACATAGGGATTTATACCTAGTTTAGTGAGTTTATCTATAATTCCAGAGTGGGGGATGGTGTCAAAAGCCTTGGCAAGATCTAGATAGGCTGTGTGAACCACCTTACCCTTGTCTACGGCTTTGGTGACTGCTTCAAAGAAGTCTATCAGGTTTAGGAGACATGATCTGCCGTTTACAAACCCGAACTAGGTGGGGTCCAGAGTTTGGAGATTACCGATGTCTTTGTTTATAAGTTCCATGATGATACATTCCATGGCCTTGCAGACCAGGCTCGTCAGGCTAATGGGTCGGTAGTTCCCAGGGTCTGTGGTGGCTCCCCCCTTGTGGAGTGGGATATCCGTCACTGTGCGCCATTCAGCAGGCACAAAGCCTGAGGTGAGGCTATGACTGAATATGGTACTTAGGTGGGGTGCCAGTTCATTATGTAGTGATACATATCTTGCACTTTCACTTATCCTGCATCATTATTCACTGATTAAAGACAGTGTAGTGATATTCTGCATATGTCTGTCACAAATGAGATACCAGCCATCTATCCTGCAGTGCAGCTAACAACCCTGCCACACAAAAATGCCAGTAGTTCTTAACTGACCCTCTTGTCTGTCTGGGATTGCACACAAGTCCTGGACACAATGTGTTATTTTAATCTGTCTGTGCTTGTCTTTCCTACAACTTTACTCGTACTGTTCATTTTCCAGGCACTACAAACAATTCCCCACCCCAATGAGTGGATGCTGTTACAGTCCAAGCAGCTTGCTGCTGTGACACAGAAGACATGCAAACATTTTGTTGTAAGGTGACAAGTAACTTTACTTTGACAACACAGATATGCCCAGCACGACAATAAACTGATGTGCAGTGATATGGTGTATTTATATTTTTGAAGATGGCTTACGATTTATTTGTAGGGTTAGCAGTTATGATAAAGGAGTATCGAAATATTGTTGGTTAGGATATAGATAAAGGGTTTGGAATATGGGATGGGATTGGACAATAATGTACCTAACCCTAATAAGTAATTTTTTATTGTAGATAATGGGAAAAGCTTCAATTATTCAGCTTTTTATGTTGCTACTTGTTAAATAAAATACATAATTTCCCAAGCAGACTCCATTGTCTCCATATGCCCATATTTTGATTAATGACTACAGCTTAGCAACACCCTGAATGTTATGGGCAAATATTTTGATTGATGACTAGCAATAATATGAACTTCATAGATAAAGTCCCAAGTGTCTCCTCTCAGCAGTCTTAGAGAAATATTTCAACACAATTCTAGTCTAGGGGACATTCAGAATTTTTCATTTCTATCTTTCATTTCAACATTTCACAGCATAACATTGATGTCTCTCAGTTTTTACAATTCTCAAATAGTTTTTCCTAATATAGTTTGTTGGACATTGCTAAATTTTTATTTTATAACTCCAGTACAAATATGGGACTGTCTAATGCAGTAAGACTATTGTATTTGTTCATCACAGAGTCCTGAACACATACTTAACTCAATGTTATGAGTGACTCAGCACCACATTAGTCTAATTTAATATTCTGTAAATATGTGTCTGTTTTTTAAAATTTCTGTGAGTCTACTATGAATGATTATATCTTGTACTGTATCTTGTTTAAGTGTAATGTGACTACTTGAAAAATTTGAAGTGACTGAAAAAAAAAAAAAAATATATATATATATATATATATATTCTCTCCAGAACTCCATAAACGTTGTTTGAAAAAGTCAAGTACGAGTTTCACAGTAAGCAAAGGCAAAATAAATAAAAGAAGAAGAAATTGTAATGAAGTAAAGTCTCTCTGTGCCCTATGATTTGGAGGCAAAGCCACAAAATCCCGCACTATCTATATACCATATATGTTTACATCATAAAATACCTAAAACTCAAATCATCAAGCATCAAAATATCAAAAAACAATGATAAAACAAAATATTGAAAACTCAACATCAAATCACAAAATATTGGCTAATTCTATCCAAACAAAAATACCATATATCATATGTCCTAACTACAAAAACGTGATCAAGTGTCGAATTGATAATGGTACATTACGGAAAGTGTTTTTGCAATGTAATGTGTAGGGTTAGGATTTTGGTAACGTAATGTGTAGAGCTGGGGTTCTTGTAATGTAATGTGTAGAGCTAGGGTTCTTGTAATGTAATGTGTAGAGCTAGGGTTCTTGTAATGTAATGTGTAGAGCTAGGGTTCTTGTAATGTATAGGGTTAGGGTTCTTGTAATGTAATGTGTAGAGCTAGGGTTCTTGTAATGTAATGTGTAGAGCTAGGGTTCTTGTAATGTAATGTGTAGAGCTAGGGTTCTTGTAATGTAATGTGTAGAGCTAGGGTTCTTGTAATGTATAGGGTTAGGGTTCTTGTAATGTAATGTGTAAGGTTAGGGTTCTTGTAATGTAATGTGTAGAGCTAGGGTTCTTGTAATGTATAGGGTTAGGGTTCTTGTAATGTAATGTGTAGGGTTAGGGTTCTTGTAATGTAATGTGTATTGCTAGGGTTCTTGTAATGTAATGTGTAAGGTTAGGGTTCTTGTAATGTAATGTGTAGAGCTAGGGTTCTTGTAATGTATAGGGTTAGGGTTCTTGTAATGTAATGTGTAGAGCTAGGGTTCTTGTAATGTATAGGGTTAGGGTTCTTGTAATGTAATGTGTAGAGCTAGGGTTCTTGTAATGTATAGGGTTAGGGTTCTTGTAATGTAATGTGTAGGGTTAGGGTTCTTGTAATGTAATGTGTAGGGTTAGGGTTCTTGTAATGTAATGTGTATTGCTAGGGTTCTTGTAATGTAATGTGTAGGGTTAGGGTTCTTGTAATGTAATGTGTAGAGCTAGGGTTCTTGTAATGTATAGGGTTAGGGTTCTTGTAATGTAATGTGTAGAGCTAGGGTTCTTGTAATGTAATGTGTAGAGCTAGGGTTCTTGTAATGTAATGTGTAGAGCTAGGGTTCTTGTAATGTATAGGGTTAGGGTTCTTGTAATGTAATGTGTAGAGCTAGGGTTCTTGTAATGTATAGGGTTAGGGTTCTTGTAATGTAATGTGTAGGGTTAGGGTTCTTGTAATGTAATGTGTAGGGTTAGGGTTCTTGTAATGTAATGTAATGTGTATTGCTAGGGTTCTTGTAATGTAATGTGTAGGGTTAGGGTTCTTGTAATGTAATGTGTAGAGCTAGGGTTCTTGTAATGTATAGGGTTAGGGTTCTTGTAATGTAATGTGTAGAGCTAGGGTTCTTGTAATGTATAGGGTTAGGGTTCTTGTAATGTAATGTGTAGAGCTAGGGTTCTTGTAATGTATAGGGTTAGGGTTCTTGTAATGTAATGTGTAGGGTTAGGGTTCTTGTAATGTAATGTGTAGGGTTAGGGTTCTTGTAATGTAATGTGTATTGCTAGGGTTCTTGTAATGTAATGTGTAGGGTTAGGGTTCTTGTAATGTAATGTGTAGAGCTGGGGTTCTTGTAATGTATAGGGTTAGGGTTCTTGTAATGTAATGTGTAGAGCTAGGGTTCTTGTAATGTAATGTGTAGAGCTAGGGTTCTTGTAATGTAATGTGTAGAGCTAGGGTTCTTGTAATGTAATGTGTAGAGCTAGGGTTCTTGTAATGTAATGTATAGGGTTAGGGTTCTTGTAATGTAATGTGTAGAGCTAGGGTTCTTGTAATGTAATGTGTAGAGCTAGTGTTCTTGTAATGTATAGGGTTAGGGTTCTTGTAATGTAATGTGTAGAGCTAGGGTTCTTGTAATGTAATGTGTAGAGCTAGGGTTCTTGTAATGTATAGGGTTAGGGTTCTTGTAATGTAATGTGTAGAGCTAGGGTTCTTGTAATGTATAGGGTTAGGGTTCTTGTAATGTAATGTGTAGGGTTAGGGTTCTTGTAATGTAATGTGTATTGCTAGGGTTCTTGTAATGTAATGTGTAGGGTTAGGGTTCTTGTAATGTAATGTGTAGAGCTAGGGTTCTTGTAATGTATAGGGTTAGTGTTCTTGTAATGTAATGTGTAGAGCTAGGGTTCTTGTAATGTAATGTGTAGAGCTGGGGTTCTTGTAATGTAATGTGTAGAGCTAGGGTTCTTGTAATGTATAGGGTTAGGGTTCTTGTAATGTAATGTGTAGAGCTAGGGTTCTTGTAATGTAATGTATAGGGTTAGGGTTTTTGTTATGTAATGTGTAGAGCTAGGGTTCTTGTAATGTAATGTGTAGAGCTAGGGTTCTTGTAATATATAGGGTTAGGGTTCTTTGAATGTAATGTGTAGAGCTAGGGTTCTTGTAATGTATAGGGTTAGGGTTCTTGTAATGTAATGTGTAGAGCTTGGGTTCTTGTAATGTATAGGGTTAGGGTTCTTGTAATGTAATGTGTAGGGTTAGAAATCATATTCATCTCATTACATCTAGAACACTATGGCTTTTATGGGCTTCATGGGCCCAAGGTACCTGTCCCAACTTCATTATTTAATTTTGCCACAATTTTAATGGTGTAGCCTTGCCCTGTTAGGATGTATTGAAATGATGGGAGAGGCTGAAAGTATGAAAAAAAAAAACAAGAAAAATGTAATCTAAATTGTGAGAGGTCAAGATGGCCGGGATGTATTTCACATAATGTTGGCTGTGTTGTATCACAACTTTTGGTCTTCTTCCTTTTCTTTTCTTTGAGATGTATAGAGCTATTTGCATCCATTGAGGAATCAATTAGCTGAATCTAATCAGGAAACCATCTTTTCCCAAAACTCAGTCTTGGTTTTATTAGACAGAACTCTAACCCGTACTGCTACTCTGTCTTACTTGTACCAAAAGCCCCTGTGATACAAAACTCATTTTGACAATTTACTAGTGAGCATCCCAGCCACAGGTTCCTCCTAGAAGAAAATCCAAGGCACCAAGCCAGTAAATTGTGTTAGCACTTTTTTCTCATTTTGTGTACGATATGGAGTGTAATTTTACTTTAGTGAGCATCCTAGCAAAAATGTGATGACAAGGTTCAGTACAGGATCAGGAATGCTAACCCCCTTGGGAAAGAGTCTCAATGCGTTTCTATTAGCCCTAACCTATGACCATACACAGAGACAAAGCTACACAGCAAATTTAGCACTTTCTTTTTTATGATTATGAAATTTGGATCACATATCAACATCTCCCAAAAAGCCTGGAGAGGTAACATCAGTCCTGCAGTAATCTGCATCAAGGGGAAATACCACCACACTAACATCAGTTATCTACCTGTAGTCAAGATAACCTGTAGTAAATAGGCCCACCATGCTGTGTTTGATGCCTTGTATATCTGACTCTCAGTTCTAAAAAGAGATTATGTACTCACAGTTGAGTCACATCTGGATGTCTTGTGGTAGTCAGAAGGAATGTTACAAAATCACATGGGCAGCATAGCTTGAAAGGTTAAGGCTGTGAGTTGCAACTCACATGGAAGGTAAACCTCATGAAAATATGCTTTTATGAACAGGGAGACACTCTCCATTGATTGATCTCAGCAATTCAATGCCTTCAATAAAGCAAGGGCCTCCTTTCAAAAGGGAATGTCCTATCTTCAAAACTGCAGCTTAAGACCTTACCAGATTTCCTATACTGAAACATCTGCAATTTTTATAGATGGATCTATGAGTTTAGCAGCTGACTTTGTCACCTCAGGACTCATGTATACATTCTTCACATATGAAGACAATGATGATCAGTGGACTGACATCAGCATCTCTGACATTTCAGAACCTATACTTTTTCCCCTTAATTGAATTCCTTTATTAATTGGATATGCTCACTGGGGCTATTGCTACATACAAAACATCCAAGGAGTACTGATCTGGTTATAAACACTTTTTTTAAACGTGCACAGCATACATGTAGTGTGGGACATCATTAAATTGAAGACTATACAGCGAAGCTTGTTAGTGGTTCATAGCCTAAACTTTTCAGGCTGTGTGGCTCAAAATTCCCAAGTTTAAGTTAAGATTCAGAATTCAGAAGTGCTGCACCCATTCAATGTTACTCTCCAGCTCCTCACAAGGCACAAGCACCCCAAAGTGCTGTTGCCTTACTGCATCAGTAAAATGTTGGCAATGAAATCTCATGGCATCATAACATCATTAAAAAACACTTCAAGCCTGACTCAGTTATAACTGCACCATATAAAGTCCGTGACGTTTCAAAGCCAAAGTCACTGTAGTGTCTGAAGTACTCTGCTTCTGAAATAGTCCAATTCAGTTTAGCGCTTTCTTAAGCAACAGAATTCTCAAAGGTTACATTGGCACTGGGTTTAAAAAAATCTAAGCCGGTAATGTATCAGACACAGCACAAAATAAATGCCTGAAAACTTTAAGTTATGTTAAGTGCTTTTCTTAAAGCACAAAATATGAAATGCTTACCTACATTTAAGTACACACAAGAAAAGAACTTCAAAAATTAAACCAAAAAAAAAATAAAATAAAATACAGGGCCAGATTCAACAAGAGTTGCTCTCAGTCTGTCCTGATTCTGAAAGACCTGCTCTCAGTGTAAATGACTTTTTTTTTTTTGTTTAAGGGTTATCTATAAACAGGCTTACTCTGGGGAGCAGATTCCAAAACAACTGCTTTCAGTATAAATGGTCACTTACCCTGAGAGCAACTATTTTGGAATTGGGGCCACAGATAGCATGCTTTTAATTTATTTATTGATTTATTTTGCTTCATCTGTGGCAGCTTGACCATCTTTTGCCCACCACACCCCTTCAGTCTCCAGCTCTTGCTGTTTCCTGCTCATCTCCCTCAAAAAATAAATGAATATGTATGCATAACAGGTGTACATTACTTCAGACAGGTGAGAGGTAGAGTGAAACTGACTTTGCATGATATAGATCTTAGAGATGAAAAAACACTAGTACATTTGAAAATAAAGTATCTGTGGTAAGTGATGTCAGTGCAGATGCTTGGTAATTCGTTGCAAATTGTAGTTACCTGCAATTCTGTATAATCTTTGGAAAGCATATTACATTACCAGAAGGTAAAGTATTTATCTGAATTTTTTTTTTCTTAAGAAATGACAACTCTGGATATAACAGCATAGCATGTCAAAAAAGTAAAATATTGATAGTATTGCACATTTGTATGTCTTGGGGGAAAATATGATGTACTATTTTTAGCAACCAATGTAGTTTTAAAGCGGACAACTGTGAGCAACTACTGGCAATGTGAGTCTCTATGTTTATATCCATTTTAAAAAAAAATCAACCTTAAACATATCTAACTGGGGCAGTGCTGTACGTTACATAATCAATAACGCCCAACAGGGTGTGTGTTGATGTGTAATTAGAGAAAGGGCAAACTGTACATCAGCACCCTGATTTGAGAACGAACATTCTCCAGCAGGGTATTAATGTACAAGTAATGCCTGCTGAAAAATGAGTCTGCTGCTTCACGGCAGCATATCAAGCTACCATGGAGCTTGGAGAGGTAAATCTTAACTTACTGCCACCATTATTTTATACTTGCTGACCACCACTTTTGCTGTTTAGCAAGTGTTAAAAAAAAAAAAAAGTGTGTGCGCATGTATGTGTATGAGGAGTGAGTGTGTTTATGTTTCTGTCTGCGTGTGTGAGTGAATACATGTATGAAAGCAGTAGAGACTGTGTGTGAGCGTCAGGCCTCATAACTCCCCTGGATGGGCATACTCACAGTCACTTCCTTAGACATTAGTAGTGCTCAGGTACAAAACAATTGCCTTTAAATCCCAGCCATAGACCCATTCTCATGCCTTTTTTTGGCATGGAAACCTGATCTTAGAAGGCATCTTTAAGTCTTTTATTAACCTACATTCATATTTGCCAGGGAGGAAGGAATAGAAAGACATCAATTAAATTCTAGCCTCACTCCTTAAAACATAATGCTGATTAATCGATAAATTCACAAACAAGATCATATGAAAATTGGTGGTAAAAAAAGAAAAAAATATATATATTTGGAGTAGGTAACAGAACTCTTTTCATACCCTTGGACTCTAAATTATTGCATTATCATTAATAACATCATACAAAATTTACATAGCTGCAAAACTTCAAGAAATGACACTAAGTAGTCAACTGTACCTCCAGCTCACTGACCTTCACAAATGACAGCAGCACTTTACCCAACAGTGGGGTGTAGTGGAAGTCTACAATAATCCAGTCTTGGTAATTTTAGTTCATTACTGAGTGAGGGGATTCTCTTAACAGTACCATATAGTACTTCTGCTTCTCTGGCACTGAAAACTCACTTTTAAGCACCTTCCAAGGTTCATCTTGGGGAATATCTTTGTTGATCAGCCCCAGCTGAGCATAATGTTCAGTGAAGTCCCCAGATGATCACAGAACTCCACAGCCACTGACATGGAAAAACTTAGGTGGCTCCTGCTGCCCTTGGCCTCAACCTGTGCTAGCTTCAGGAAATGGCCCTTTGTGTTCTGCTTGATACCCAAGTAGAAATGCTTATTCTGGGTTAACCCATGTGGAGGTAAGTTTGAGGGTCTTGTGCTGCAGGCCACAGCTCAGGCCCAATTTCAGGTGTATGAAACTGGTAATCAAGCTATAGCCTTCTTGACTTCCACTGTCTCTATCTGCCATGATGTAGCCTGTCTTTGAAGTTTTTTTTAAAACATATAAAACCCAAATAAAACTTTCCAAACACAGTCAAAAGTTGCAAGAAAAAAGAACTTTATTCCTTCAATGCAGTATTCCATCAAATCATATTATCTGGAAACCAATTGCTGGATGAAAAAAGAGTCATGCCTGTTGAAATTATTTGCATTGTTCAAGTATACATTAAGGAAAAATTAAGACATCACATGTTCTGGCCATACAGTCAGCATTCATGAACCTACCTGAGACTTTAACAAGCTACACTAAAACTAATAAGAGCAATGTATACTAAATGAGACAGACAGAAAGAATGACTGACTTATTTTACGACTCTTCTTCATTTTCTTTCCAATGTCGTTTAAGCAGTGCAATGACGTTTTTAGATATTTTCCTTCTGGCTAACATCTGTTCTTCCTTACCCCTACTAAGCTCAAGGTATCTGATGACAACCGTTATTTCTTATGTCCTCCTGTTTGCAGTGGATTTTTCCATGATCAGCTAACATCCCTTTGTAGAACTGTACACAATTACTCATGTTCCCTACCTGTCCACTGTTCTTACTCTAATCCCAATGACATTGCACTTGTACAATAGTTTCACTGGCACCAGGTAGGTGGCTTCTAAAGCTCCACCTCATGCACCAGCACCAGGTAGCTAGCTTTTAAACCTCCATCACTTTCATTAGCAGCAGGAGGAGGACAGCCTCTAAACCTCCACTTCTGAAAATAAGCCCCAAGAACCTTACTCCTTTCCATCTTGTAGAAGCTGACAAGCAGTGATCATGTAGCCAATCTAAAAACAGGAAGTTGGACTGAAGATGACCTGATAATATTCTTAAAGGACTTGCTATTGGCTGGCTGTGATTGCAGGTCTGCACAGGGTAAGCAGAGGAAAAAGATTTGAGAAAGCTTCAAATCCAGTAAAACTCAGATAAAAATGCAAATGAAGATTATGATCCCTGATGCAATGATGACTATGTTGATTCTTATGGTGGCAGTGGAGTCAGCCACTGAACTTCCATAAATAAAAATGGTTAACGGAAATGGAATATCCTCTATGTGTAAGTGCAGTATTGTTAGATACACTACACTGGTAGTGCTTGGCAGTACAGAGAAATGAATGATAGTGGAAGATGTATGTCTGTACTACTGCAATGTTAAAGGGGGTATCTACGAAAACCCATGATATTTAGCTAATTCCAGCATTTGTTCTAGCACTATCTTTGGCTCAGAGTGTACTTCCGTTTGCAGCTGTCACTCTCTGTAGTTGCCTTCACCACCCTTCTCCAAGCCCCTCCCCCCACATAAATCATTTCTATGCTCACTTGGCTTCTAAGTGAGTTTTGATACTTTGTTTGCTGGAATTTCTTACAAATGACTCGACTGGCGATAGCAGTACGCTGTGTATTTTATACATAAATCAGGAAGTATACAAGGTTAGCATCAACAGAGAGCTCAGGCAACAAAGGGTCATCATCAAAGTTAGGGAGCCTAAAATAAGAAAAAAACATAGATCGTGTAGCGATATCTCAGGAATTGTATGAGCATTCATATAAAGCAAAGGAATGTGGAAACCAATAAAAGGTACACATGGAATTATTTATGGAAGATTTAATTATGCCAATGTTAGAGGAAGATGAGGCTCAACAACTAATATCTGTGATAGAAAGAGAGGGGATAATGGAGCTATATAATCAATCAATAGGGAAGTCTCCAGGAACAGACACTATTCCAGTGGAGATTTAGAAAATATGAGGGAAGGAAGTGATAAAGATCTGGGAAGTTTTGTTTAACAATATTTTAAAAGAAGGAAAGTACCAGCAACTTGGAAGAAAGTTGTGGTGGCTATATTCCCCATAGATGGTAAAGGACCTTCACACCCAGCTTCATAATAGACAAATTTCAATTTTAAATCATGATTATAAAGTCTTTATGTCTATACTAGCTAAGAGTATGGCGGAGGTGCTGCCAGCATTGACAGATATAGATCAATGTGGTTTTGTGGAGGGGATGCAAACATATGAGAACATTAATAGAACAATCACAGTTCAAAGGGAATCAGAGTGTGAGAAAATACTGGTACATACATTATCGAACTGTTAAAAGTTTGAACATTTCAACGGAAATCTCCATACAGTGCGGAATGGGAAGATTTCCCTTTCCTGCACTGTAGTGCAATCTCGGAGTTGGTATATTTAAAGAGTGGGGGGTGCAGAAGACCTTGCCCCCCTGTTTAAAATGGTCGGGTAGTTTTTTTCCTGTTAATTTTTTTTTTAGCTTTTCGAACTTTTAAAAGTTCAATCATATGGCTTCGACCATATGATGTTCAAACTTTTCAAAATTTGATAACGTAATATACACTCAGAAAATGCTATTACTGTTAATGGGTCATTTATGGACAAAGCATTTGATAGAGTCAGCTTGGACTTTGAGTAGGGCAATAGTAGCATTTTCATTCCTTGGTTGACTAGTAGGGTTAACAAAAAGAATATATAAAGGGTCAGAGGCAAGACTTAAAGTGGGAGTGAGATGTTTCCTCTCACACAAGCTGTGTTTGAACAGAGGAATCATGCAGAGATGTACTAGTTTTCCATTTATGAATTAGTTTATATTTCAAGCCATTAGCAAAAAAAAACAAGGGATGCCCAAATTCAAGGTTATAGCTGATATGGTAATAAGAAAACTTTGCTTTATTTGTAAGCAATATTATTTCAGTGTTGTGGAACATTTTGAGATAGTTTCAAGTCTTTATAAAATAAATGAAGACAAAACAAAGGCTATATGCGGGAAGAGACTAAAAAAAAAGGTATTGCAGAAACTGAGAATATGTAAGCCCTTGATATTTTTTATAGATTGTAAGATCAAAACAGTGAAAATGGATTGTCCCTTTGGTCTTACAAAAGCGACCAAAGGAAATGTTGTGGACAATAATAAATAAAGAGTTGAAGGAATTTATTATTTGAGAGGTGATTAGGACAAGAGTTAATTGGAATAAGTTGGTTTCTACACAGAACAATGTTTTTAGAATTACCCAATTTGAAGAGGTACTTTAGAGCAATGTATGCATGACACAAGTGAAAGGTTATAAATCAAAATGGAAAGGGATGATGATGAAACAGAGTAGAAGTTAGAGAAAGAAGGAGAGAACAGAATTTTGAATACAGCATATGATATTCATAAAGTACCAGAAAGTATTCTAAAATCTAAGCCAACAAAGAAATGGAGAAAGGAGATTTGTACCAATAGGGATGACTGCAAATCAGGACACAGACAATAGGCAAGGAGGACTGGAATTTACTGGAGGAAATAAGTATTTAAAAAAAAAAAAAGTTTTGGGAGACAATAACCAAGAAGGAAAATGTAGTAGACTAGAATGAGGCAAAGTAGAAATTTGAACAGCAAGTTAGAGACTGCCTTCCTATCAGAGATTGAAAACCGATTATAAGCATAGAGAAAAGGAAGGGGAGGGGTACATTAATGACCAACTCTGGTAGAGTTTTAGTTGTGTGTAGAGCAAAGTTGGAGTTAAAGGGATAATTAGTCAAGCATGTAAAATATTGCATGATAACCATAAGAATCAGAGTAAGCTTGGAAAAGATTGGGGAAAAAAGCAAACATTATTTACAAAAGAAAATGGGAGGACATCTGTATGAGTATTCAAAAAAAAAAAAAAAAAAAAAAAAAAACAGAAGGTTTAGTTTTGTTTTTTCATGGAAATGTTTCCATAAGTATTGCATATCCCAGGCAGACAGAATTTTTTTCTTCAGGTTGATAGCAAATCTGGAGGTATGATGGAATAGAAAAAGGTAACTGGGGACATGTTTTGGGAATCTAATGAGTTCGTATATTTTAAAAACTGATAATCAAAAAACACAGCTAACAGTCCTCAAGAAACAGGAGTTCTCACAGATATAACATTGCAGGGAAACCAACAAAACTGCACAATGTGGTGTAACACCAAAATATTTTAATAAACTTCAGTTTTAAAAATTCCCTCCAGAGTACGTTTTCAGAAGTTTTGGAGGAACAAATGGTTAACAACTATGGAAATGATTCTTTTGAGATGGAATATTAGATTTGAATTGTCTAGATATGCTAACTAAGGCTTGATACATTTGTTACTGCCTGTTACTAGAAAATGGAAATCAAAATCTTAACCAACTGTAATTGAAGTATTGAATATTGTACATGAGACAAAATAATTGGTGGTAGGATCTTTAGAAAAGGGAAGGAAGAAGTTGCATATCAAAAAGGGAATTTGTGAAAATCATACATGCAGAATATTCAGGAATAGCACTTAGGGGAGGTAGGAAATGAACACTTTATGTAATACTGAAGTGAATGAAGATTGTTAAAAAGAAAACATATGTAAACTGCATGTAAATAAGAATGAAACATGTTACCAAGTTTTGTTTTCTTTTCTGTTAATGTATTTGCACTTATGCCATGTTTTAAAACATGATGACTCAGTAAAAACTTTTTAGAAAATATTAAAGCCAATACAGTATTAATGCTTCTGAGAAAGATGTTACTAGGGACATTATGCAAGCCATTTAATAATCTTGCATATTTCTGCTACTTTTACTTTTTTTGCACTTGTGATTACTAGAGTAGTCACAGCTCATACTCCTTATCCTTCATTTATACCCCAATCTAGTCCAGTCAATTTCCCCCTCTTTTTTATGCCACAAGTAACTTATTCATCTCTCCTATTTTGCTGTGCCACTTGTGTGCACTAACCAATATGAAATCTGTCAGCTGTTTACCCCTTCTGTACCTAGCCTGATACCAGTATGTATTTTGAGGGACTATAGTGACAAGAAAGTCCTTATCATTACTTTACAATGATTTGCACACACACACACACACACACACACACACACACACACACACACACACACACACACACACACACGCACACACACATGCACACACACACACCACACAGATTACTTCTACTAAATCAGCTTACAATGAGGTTCTTAACAGTACATTTCCCAAGTCTCCCAGGCTAAAGACTAAGAAATAACAGATTATCAGTTCACATAGTAACACACACATCTTTGCCCTTCATATCCACAGCCAGTACATATACATTTAAGAGCCATAAGGGTTTAGAGTACAAGGTTTTTGGGCATCACAACTGCATCTAACCATGTTATGTTTTAGCAATAGATGACTGTTGTCAGACATACAGATACCACCATTAGCAGACTGGATAAGAATAGGGTGACAGCGTGCCAGGATCCAGGATGTAACAAGGACCCTTAGACACTTCCACTCTGACAATTATTATTATTACCTGATAGTGTTCCATGTGGGAGTGAATGACAAGGAGTCCTACAAAGAGGGATGAGCAGACAGATATGACTGAGCTCGCTGTGCATGTGCTTGAGGCAGGAAAGACACTGATCTTGAGTGTTATTTTGCCATCACCTGGAATGATGCTGAGATCCAAAGACAAGATTAATGGCTTTAATAACTGGCTATGTACATGGTACCATTCTAGAGGAAAGAGTATGTGTCATCTTCTGCTGAGACGGCTGACACGCCTTCTTTCTTTTACAGGGATGGTCTGCATCTCTCAAGCAAAGGCTTTTGCATTCTGGCTAAAGCCTTTGCTGCTCCCATAGTGCCTTTTTAGGCAGAGTCCAGAGTCTGATGTACGTTCTAACCCAGTAAATTCTCATTTGGAACACATTAATGTGACTCTATTCATTGCCAGGAGACCAACAAAAAATATCCCATCTTGAGGCTACACTGAGATCTGAAAACATTCATATATGCATAGTTACAGAAACATGGCTTCAAAGCCATGAAAGCACTCCCTCTATTCTTGGGCATAGTGGGTATCACATCTTAAAACTCACTGACAATTATGGGAGAATATCAGTATTTGCCGAAGATGTCATCACCCCATAACAGATTCTTTTGGACCACTACTGAACTCCCAGAAGTCCAACTCACCATAAATAAGGCAAATTCCTACTTCATAGCTATAGAGCACTTTCTATGTCCTCTTATGAAAACCCTAGCTATCCTAACACATTGTCTGAAATACTGATGGAGGTCCAGGAAGCATACAAGTCCAGTATAAACCACACAGCTAGCAGCAACCACCAATGATTTATTGAGCAAAAACAGCAGTCAGGCGCTTTTGTCTTACATCAAGACTTCATCAGAACTGCAGTAATCACATAAACCACACATATAAAGGAACATCCTGTAGTCATGTGGTTAAAACCGACCAATACAAATAATGCTTTAAAAATTAAAAACTTGAAAATGTAATGACAGTTTGAAACAGTGTGTGTGAGTGAAAAAACAGTGCCAAACATGTTACAACAATGTATATACAACAAATTATACAACAAATTATAAGATGACTGATGAATTACCACTCCATACATTTCAATTTTAGGATTGGGGTAATGGAATAGCAGTCATTGAGCCCGGTGGGGGGGGGGGGGGGGTAAGGGCATCACACATCAAAATCCAGATTAATTCCTTTCTGTTGAGGTGTTCTTCTGTGTTAAACCCCCTTACATCCCATTCCATATAGTCCAACACTACAAACTTGAAGTGGTGGTCAGGAAAAGCTGAAATATGCCTATACAAGACAATGGTGGTTTTTCCCTTTCTTGATGTTATTCAAGTGCTCATAAATTCTTTCTTTCAGCTTACTACTAGTCTTTCCAATGTAGAATGCCTTACAACATTGACAAAGAGCTCCATATACCACCCTCATGGATATAAAATTGATTTTTTTTTACCTTTATACTGGACTTGTGTGCTCCCTGGACCTCCATATGTTTTTCTTGTTTGGTTCCTGGTTTCTCTTGTCGGACATTGGCTGAAATCCCCATTAAACCAACACCTTTCTATTGGGACACTTCACCTATCAATAAACTGTCTGACCACATTGCCAGTGGTCAGCATATCTATCTCTTCCTTGACATTATAATTTCTAACTGTCTTTCACAAATAGCTCACCATCCTTTTAGGGGGTCTCAGTATCCTTGATCTAATAGCCCAAACAGAGACACTTCTTACACATCTCTAAATGCATCAGCTTGCCTCATTAAATCAGACCATAAATTGACCATTTCCTTTGAAACTGGTTGCAATTCCCTGGTAAATACCTTTGTCTTTAGAGACTTTTCAAAGCAAATGTTTTTCAGTTACTTGATGATCTAAATAAATGAAGGCGGCCGCGGTGGTGCAGCAGTTAGCATTGCTGCCTCACAGCAAGAGGTTCTCCGGTTCAATCCTCGGCTGGGGTGCCTTCTGTGCAGAGTCTGCATGTCCTCCCTGTCGTTGCGTGGGTTTCCTCCGGGTGCTCCATTTTCCTCCCACATCCCAAAGACATGCTGTAGGTGCATTGGCTACTCTAAATTGGCCCTAGGCATGGCTGTGTGTGTGCCTTCCGTGGAAGGTTGGACGCCGGGCTGGCAACTCGATACCATAAAAACTCCACTGCCAATCATGAGCAGACAGGTGATCCATTGTGGCGACCCCTAACTGGGAAAAGCCGAAAGAAGAAGAAGATGATCTAAATAAATGCCACTGTAATCCTTACATCTTCCAATGGATCCCAGTGCTAAAACTGTTGCCTCTGCCTCGGACTTCTACTACCACTTGACGAGGCATCAGGTATGAGAATTTTAAAAGCAAAGCCCTTTGGTTGAATGCCCATGAAGTTAATTACATAAAAAAATTGCTTAATACTTATAAGAGGGCTTATTCGACCTACCTTAAGAACTCAAAAATAGTAAAATGCTTAAGAGAACCCTTAGGAAGCACATCGGTGAGCATGAGCTTAAAAAAACGGCTACAAATCTTTCTTTAACTAAAACAAGAAGTTAAGAACTAGCAACTAATAATGTTCATAGCTAATTCCCAATAATACCGCAAACACTGATCCAAATGAAATAGCTGAAACCCTAGATGAAAAAGAACACATTTTTACTTCACCCACAGTTACAGCTATTTCACAGATTCCACAGTTGCAGCCACCCCATCTAATTGCTTTAAAACTGCTTCTTTCAGGGCTTTGTAAATCTAACACCACCGCATACACTGGCCCTGACATCATCATCATTACCAACCCCCGTTTTTCCCATTTTCTGCATGGGGCCAGGGTGTTGTGTTAACTGGCGCCATCTCTCTAGAATTAGTGCTTCATTCCTTCCTTTTTCAACACTCATGCCCAACTGCTGCAGATCTTCTCTCACACAATCCATCTACCTTTGGACATTCTCACTTCCTTTTATCTTCTTCCTGTCTGACAAAATCCTTCTTCACCAGATTATCTTCTGATTTTCTGCACATGTGCCCAAACCACCATAATCTGTTCTCTGATTGTTTCTGCACTTGGGGCTACTTTGGATGCACACTGTTGGACAGACAAAGAAATGTGGACAACAGCAGAAGCCAACCACCTGTCTCAGGCAATTCATTTCCATCACATCTAGCTTACTCAGCTGCTCTGCTTTATTACCCAGAATTCTATACCAGACAGTAGTACTGGTCACGCCATAGTTTTGTACACCTTACTTTTCAGTTTCTTTGGTACTCTTTTGTCATACGCTACACCTGCCACAATATGGCATTTGGCTGCACCCCTCTGATTCTAGCTTTGACCTCTTCATTCAGACTTCCCTTCTCTTCAACCACCCCTCTCAGATACTTGAAGCTATTAACCTGTTCAGCTATCCTCCCTTCTATTTCAATTCTCTGCTTCTTCTGATTTCCCCAATTTGCTGCCATTACCACTGTCTTATCTCCATTGCACCTGACAATATACCAGGATGTCTGATTTATCAGTAGCAAATATGAATTATCCAAACCATTATTTAAATCTTTAATCTAAGCCTCTCCACTGGTTGCATTCCAGAAACCTGGAAAATGGCCATTGTAATGCCATAACGCAAGGGTGGCCCATCTACTAACTATGGTAACTATAGACCCATTAGTCTCAGTAGTCTCATATGTAAAACTATTGAGCATATTATCTCAGATGTCATTAATTTCTTTTGAAAAGTAACCAAAGCAGTTATGCAGTACATACAGCATAGCTGGACCTGGTGAAAGCTGTTGACATACAGATACTACTGAAAGACTTGTAAATGTGAATATAAATCCTTATCCTGAGCAACAGATAACTAATGGGTTATCCGATGGAATCCATGGGCTTAAAATTGTAGGCACAACTTCGAAAAGCAAAAATGTTATCAATAGTGTATGACAGGGCTTAGCACTGGGCCCAATCCTATTTGGCATCTATTTCTCAAACCTTCAGGCTAACATCTCTGGCCTACGGTTATCTAAGTTCATAGAGGACTATAAATTGGGTGGCTTAATCTTCCACCAACTCCCAATTGCATCAACATGGGTAAGACCATGTTAACAACAGTTGCAAGGACATTTTTCTTAAATGAAATTTTGAAAAATGTATTTATTTATTTTACATTTGTTGACCGTGATAATCTGACTGGATATATGTCCATTTTCAGAGGAGGCCCGGGGAGAAAAGCTCCAGTGAACAAAATTCAAAGATTACACAAAAATTAGATACATAGTAAAATGTAAGACAAAGAGTCAAGCATATTTACAGTTTGGATTGTAATACCTTCAGCAGGGACTCACAAGTTACATGGTTTGTCAGATTAAAGACAAAATCATCAGATGAGTATTAAATGCTTACAATACTATTGAGGTAGGATTATCATTTTTTAGCTTAATCAGGGTTGGTACAGGGACAAAGCCAGTACATTTTGAAATACTGTTTGATTCCTTTTTTGAAGAGACTTAGGGAGGGTTGGAGGGTTATATAGTTTGGCAGTGAATTCCAGGTTTTGCCAACAAAGTTGGCAAACAGGGGTTCACCAGCTGAGATATTAGCTTTGTAGGCTTGGACCAGTAGTTTGTTGGATGACCGTAGTGCCCTCAAGTTATTGTATGGTTTTATAATATTTTTAAGTGAGGGGATATCTTCAGTTTGGTATAGAATTTTGTGTGCTATTAAGAGTTGATTGAATTGAATTAAACTGGGCAATTCTAGCCACCCTAGTTGATTAAGGTTCTGGCAGGGATGGGTTCTGTATGTTGAGCCAGTGGTGAATCTGGCAATATGGTTGTAGCTGTGAGGAGCTCACTCAGTTCAGATTTATTAAGGTTGGAGAGTACAGGAGAGGCAATTATAAGAGTAGAGAGTAGGTGTGGCCAGGCGATTGCAGTGCTAGCCAATGGGGTTAACAATGGCTTACTTCTGTAAAAAGATCCATGCTTCTTATTGATGGTTTGTATGGTTTTGTGGACATGTAGGTCAAATTTAAGATTATTATCTGTAATAACCCCTAGAAGCTTAGTATGGGTGTCTGGGGAGATAGAGGTACCATTGTTTGATGTAACAGAGAAGGAAAATGGGGTGGATCTACTAGTGAGGGTAAAGATTAGAAGTTTAGTTTTATTGGGGTTTAGCAGTAGACTTTGGTTGGAGAGGCAGTTTCAATAGTGTTAAATGTGATTTGGGTTAAGATTTGTAGGTCAGATGGGGAGGAGGCTGAGCAGATCAGAGTGGAATCATCTGCATATTGAATGCTGGTAGCTTTGGGGATAGCAGTGTGAAGATTGTTGATGAAAATAGAAGAGAGTAGTGGTCCTAAAATGGAGCCTTGAGGGACATGCAGTGTGAGAGGCAGCTGGCTGTACAGTTTCCCCTGCCATAATATAGCCTGTTGTCTGCTAGTCAGATGGGACTGGAACCACTGGTTTGCATGATTGTTCAGGGAGACTGATTTTAGGGAATGAATGAGTAGTTCATGGTTGACCATATCAAAGGCTTTTGATAGATCAAGAAAGAGGGCTGAGAATAGCCTATTGTCATTCCTGTTTCGGTTGATGACATCAGTAAAGGAAAGGAGGGCAGAAGTGGTACTGTGACGTGGCCTAAAACCATGCTGAGAGTTAGACAGTAGATTGTTCTGTATAAGATATTGTATTAGTTGCTTGTGTGCGCACTTCTCCATTACTTTGGCTAGTGGTGAAAGAATGGCGATGGGTCTGTAGTTGGATAGTTCTGTGGAACGTCCACCTTTATGGAATGAGATGATGTGGGATATTTTCCAGATGGAGGGGATAGCACCATCAGATAAGGTTCTATTGATCAGGATAGATGTAAAATGTAACAATTCATTTTGGTAAGCAAAACATTTTCACATACCATGTATATGACACACTCCTCCAATCAGACAAAGCTGGGCTATAGGCAGCTCTGATAAATAAACAATAATGAATTATCACACCTCCCCAGTAGTTCAGAAGGCCTTCTGTCTGGGTCATCTAATTCCAAATGCATCTACACTAGATCCAAAGACATCTAAATTGCCTTGGACTCGTATCCCAGCAGACTTGTTATTGGCGCATATTTGTCTTATCATATCACTCAACTTGAGAGAGCTACGAGATTCCTCACTAAGAAGATCATTAGTCTCAAGCACCTGAGTTATCAGGAGATGCTGCCAGCCCTCTCTCTGTGCTAAGTCTTTTATAGATTCCATTATGGAGATCTGAAACTAGCCATTCGAGCAGTGAAAGATCCAACCTTCTTTGACCTGTTATGCCTTCACAGGACATATGGTATCTCAAGGACACAGTTAAAGGAACTAAACCTTTATCAAAAGACAAATAACACACTGTGGCATGATAGATTTATATCCCAATGTATCCCTCACCTCTGATTCACACTTCCATTACTTGTCAAGTAGAGTAGCACAATTGCCACCTTTAAGGTAAATGAAAATAAATGGATGAGCACTCTCAAATTCATCTGTGGCCTATCTTGTACTTTTCCCCTTGAGGTGGGAGGTAAATTTTGATTTTTTTTTTTACTATGCTTGTAAAGGTCTAACCATTAATTACCTAGTACGTGGCCATGAGCCTAAGAATGTGACTTATTTAATGACTACTCTGGGATAATTACATCTATACATAAGGGAGTTGCTATGGTGGTCTGAGATCAACTGGATTGTCATTAATATGCTGTAAAGTTATTTATGAATGAGAACTATTATGTTCTTTTCATGACAGATGTAACAGTTTAATTTATAGTGAGGGAGTTAAAAATTTAGAAGTGTCCCATGATCAAGGCAATACTGTTAAAATGTTTAGACAACTAAAGGTTGCTAATTCAAATGCTGTATATTTCTGTTACATATGGTCGCAATGGCTCAAGAGTTAGGAAAATTCTAGAAAGCCATTTGTATAGTGTTGTCTTTAAACCACAGCTATAATCATGCATAACTGAACTTCCTCAGGCAATCTACAGGAGAGACAAAGATTTGCAGAACAAGAATTTTCTAGTTTTAAAAGTAACATTGCAAACAAGGTTCTATTTATAGTACAATACGTACTACCTCCTTTACAAGGCTGTGAGATGCACATAAATAGTTCCATTTGCAAGTATCAGGGAAATAACGTAACTTACTTTCCCCTTACTCAAGCTGAACTTTTTCAAACCAAGCAACAACTTAGTTTCTATACTAGTTGGTTCATCTGGATAGTAATATGTTCATGTTGTGCATTTGCATCTCCAAGATATCAAGAGCCTTTAAGTAGAGAATTTGAGATCATGTGTACTGCTTACATGCTAATGAAAGAACCGATGGTCTATTTAGTTGTACACATCATTCAACACCTCTGTTTACATTTTTGGAATATTGATATTGGCTACTATCAGTCTATCAATAATCTTAATATGATTTTTGAAAAGGATGATGATAGTACATCGGTTTTGAACTTTATAGAAATTACATTTATCATAACTGGAGAGCAGTAGATAGAGAGTACAATAAAGACATATCTGGTACACATCAAGTTGATACTTTTTATCACATTCTTGGTACAATATAAAACAATTTTTAAACTTGTGGAATATCATCAGAATTTTGTGTTCCTTCCTGGCTTATCATCAAAGCTACTAAAATTACTCTAAACTTTCTGCTTTTACACTACTCACTAAAAGCTAAAATAAAGGTTAACACAATGTTCTCACAAAACAAAGGCATTGATACCCCAAAACACCCTCTTTCAAGGAAGATTTGAGTGATAAGTGCACTTTTGTCCATTACTCAGTAGAAGGACTTTGTCAGCTAGGGACAGATCAAATAAATAAGTAAATAAATAAACAAACAAATAAAGCAGTATAATTATGTGACCTGATGGGAGCACCATACACACAAATTTGTTGGAAAACCCAGGCATATTTAACAAAAAAAAACATGCCCTGTTGTGGCGTATACTGGTGTTTGTGTGGAATTAACAAATCAAGGGCCCTTACTGGCAAGAACAGATGTTATGCCCTTTGGGAGTGCGAAGTAGTAGTCATTGCAAGTGTTGTATTATTTCCTTTAGTTAAGTTTTCTAAGTTTGAGGAGAGCCTTGCTGGAGGTGGTATCACTAAATCCTGGTGCCTTGTTTCTTAAACATGCCTGCATTTTTCAACAAGATTATGGGTATGATTTTCTGCCTTTTTACTCAGTTGCAGTTGTACTGTGTTTTTTTTTTGTCTGTTAGTTATTTTACAGTAATCCACAAAAGAGTTGTATAGGAAGTAAAACTGCCACAATCTCAGTCCAAAAACGTTGCCGTGAATAAATATGAATGAGTTCAAGTCCAGCACTGAATTTATTAACGCTCTTTTATTAACAAACTGCGTTTTCGTCCCAACACATTAGGACTTCATCAGATACACTCAGCTAATTGTCCGTGGATGAATCGGAAGGAATCTTTTCCATTTTTCTGGTCATTCTGGTCCTCGGGGCCTTCTCTTCCTTTTCTGAACTTAAAAAAAGTTGGGCCTTGCTCCAAGTTCTGTGGAATTAGTGGGACCATCAGTGTTACTTAATTCACCCACAGGAAAAGCATTGACTGTGTTAGTTTGCATCCTGCAAACTAACACAGTCAATGCTTTTCCTGTGGGTGAATTAAGTAACACTGATGGTCCCACTAATTCCACAGAACTTGGAGCAAGGCCCAACTTTTTTTAAGTTCAGAAAAGGAAGAGAAGGCCCCGAGGACCAGAATGACCAGAAAAATGGAAAGGATTCCTTCCGATTCATCCACGGACAATTAGCTGAGTGTATCTGATGAACTCCTAATGTGTTGGGATGAAAACGCAGTTTGTTAATAAAAGAGCGTTAATAAATTCAGTGCTGGACTTGAACTCATTCATATTTATTCACGGCAACGTTTTTGGACTGAGATTGTTGCAGTTTTACTTCCTATACAACTCTTTTGTGGATTATTGGTTTTTCAGAGTTGTATCACTCCTTTTTTGGATTATTGGTTATTTTACAGTAATCTGACAAAGTCGACCCACTGAGCAGGGGGCAAAAACACTCCTGTTAAGCTCTGATCTTCCTCACGTTTGATGCCCCAGTGCTTAAGTCAATTATTTTTATTGGCTTGAATTCTCACTTATTGCTCTTGACTGCTTAGTTCTCCACTGGCCCAAGCTCTGGAATGGGTCTTCTCTACTTGTTTGATCCTTATTCTCTGATCACAATATCATCGATGATTGGTCAGTTCCCACTAGGACTAGGTCTGGTAGGATTTTTCCTGACTGGTTGGTCCTCACTCTAATTAGAATACCACTAATAACCAGTCAGTTCCTCACTAGCTCAATTTCTGGAAGGAGTTTTTGCCAATTAGTTGCTCCTGACTCTCTGATTACAATGTGTGAGGAATTCTTTGTTATGCAATAATAATTTTAACTTCACAACTGATATATGTTCTGTCTGATGAGGTTTGGGAAGAAATCTCCCACAACAGGGTCATTCATGCATTCTTTTACCCTGTTTTAAGTTAGTTCTTTTCTACATACCTAGGCAGTTATTTTGGCTGATTTTGTTTTTGATGCATTAAGTAACAAAAATCAGCTAAATGAAAAGCAAAATTAAGCTATGAAACAAACACATCTGAACAGTCCTTACTATACTACTAAAATAATAAATTTACACTAAAAAACTGACGAACTAATAAAAACAAAAAGAAGGTATAACACCAGATGCCACAGTTTTAATAAAATTATTGAGCGCTTTTGTCTGTGAAATACCAGGACTAATTCATTGAAAGATCGTAAGACAGGCTACTTTTCTTCTTGAGAGTCTAGACATGGTTGTGTAAATATTTTGTTCTGTTGTCAAAGGCATCTTTAGTTGGTTTAGAATTGGTTATAACTGGCTGCCCCTGTTACTGGTGGCACATGTTACTGAGTTATTTTAGGGAGTAAACACATTTAATTATGTGATGATAATGAGAATAAGACAATAAATAATTCTGAATGTCATGAAAAGAGATGGAGTAGTCTTAAAAAATTATATTTGTATTTATTTATGGAATACTTGGTGTTTAACATGGAAAGTCATGGCCAGAACAATCCTATGAAGCATGATGGAATTTTTAATTCTGTTGAAAATAGACCCCAATATAATTTTACTTAAAACACATGTGAATTCTGTAGAACAATAGAAATTGATGGAATCAATACATGATCTTTTTCTTCAAACACAAGACAAGCAAAGAGGAACTAAAGGCTACTCCTTTTCAGTGACCTTGAGAAATTCTGTGTCTTTGTTAAGGGATTGCTTAAGAGGCACTAGTGTACACTTAAATCTTTATATTCATCCTAGTGTTTCACTGTAGCATACATACAAGATGATGAGGGTTTATATTCATCCTAATGTTTCACTGCGGCATACATTCAAGATGATGAGGGTTTTTATTCATCCTAATGTTTCACTGCGGCATACACACAAGATGATGAGGTTTTAGAGTCATCCTAGTGTTTGATGAGGGAGTGGATCCATTAACTTGGGGGGGACTGATATGAAGTGGTGACTGGAACACAAGTTTTATGTCTTGAGAGTCACATTCTGACACCAGAACTTTACATACCCTCATGATTGCTAAAGCCCTAAAATATTTACACTCTATGGGTATGACTTATCTTCATACAGACCTGGCATTAGCTTAATCTATAGATACTTGCTTTTTGCCAGGATTTTACTTCTACAGAACAGATATTACAGTAGTAACATCTTCATTGTGCAACTCTCTGATCATGCTGCTGTAATTTGTACAGTAGTTTTAAAAGAAGATTCCCCTGGAAGCTCATTGGAAACTGTTTTTTCTGTACTGAAAAGGTGGCTTATTTCATTCAATGGAATACCATTTTTTTAAGAAACGGAGTGGGTTAGTTGATGGAAATGTGCAAGAACTTTCTTAAAAATGGGATAATTTTAAAATGTTGCTTAAAATAATGCCCAAGACTTTATGCACAACATTTGCAATCCTCCTCCACAGCAAAAATACATTCTTCTAGAAAGAGTTTCTACTTGAGTGGACTTGTAATCTATGAACATAAGCTTGGTGGGACAGCAAAATATTCAGAATAAAGTTTGTGGTATTTTGGACAGCAAGATATAAAGCAGATAGAACACATAAGGTAAATTGGTTTGAAGTTACCCCACCTTATTAGAAATTCTGAGCAAAATACTTTAGACATCAGGTGGCATGCACAGTAATTACAAAGTTGATCTGTTCTACCACATATCAAGCCTTATTTCTCCAGAGTAGAAACAGGATGGTTTTGTGGCATATTATGCAATGCTCTATGGTACAGAGGACAAGGCTCTGGGCACTCCTGACATCTCTCTCCCAGTTGCTTTGCCTCATCTTACTCCTTACTAGGTAGCAGATGAAATGTGGGATTTCTTTTTGATTAAGTATCTGATGTAAACAACACTCAGAACAAAGGTAAAATCCCACACCCTGATGGCTTTCCTTTGGAAAAGTATGTATTGAAAAGGGATGGGTGAGTAGCTCAACTAACCAAATTGGTCAATAATGGATTAAATACAGGCAAATCCCCTGAAACTTGGAAATAAGCTCTTAAATCACTCATATTAAAGCCTGGTAAAGACCCCTGAAGACCATATTCATATCATCTGATATCTATCCTGACACGAGACTATAAACTTTTTATGTTGATTATTGCCCATAGACTAGCAATTTAAATGCCTTTAATAATGCATTTGTATCAGTCTTGGGATGGATCACTCGTGAATAGAAAATGCTGCTACTACAAGTACTTCATTACTACTAGCAAATATTAACGCACAAAGGACATTTGATAAAGAGGATTGGGCCTTTTTGTTTTTACACTTAAATACATGAGGTTTCTTGTCTATGTCTTGTAATCAGAAATGCGTATATGGATTCTCAGCCAGAATAAATTATCTACTTGGTTCACATTTTTCAGAGTTACCCATCAGGGATGTCCATTGTTTCCTATTCTCTTTTCCATATATTTAGGACATTTTGGTGTTAAAAATACGTACCTCCCTGATTACAGGTTACATTTTTTGTGGAAAGAGTAGCCAAATTATTACTATACAGATAACTTAATCTAGTACCTCACCGATCCAAATATTGATTTCCAGATAGCTATACATTTGCTAGAACAGTTTGGCCAGTTATCAAGGTAACAAATCAATGTTTTAAGATGGAAACAGTCTCTGTGAATTGATATACATCGGTACCTTTTACACAGTTTTACAAATCTATTAAAAAAAAAAAAAAACAGCATTGCCTTAACAAAACTAAAAATAATTTTCAGAGAACTCAAGTGGTAATCATCAATCAGACATTAACTCTAAGGAAATACCAAATGCTAGTTTAATAATTATGTAGCCCATAGCTTCCTTGATTAAGTATTACATGGGCAAAAACGGACTATTAGAAAAAAAAATCAGATGACTTACCTTAGTACCTAATTTTTTAACTCACTCCACAAATCTGTAGAAGTAACTGCTATTCATGTCCTGCAAAAATCTAGGAAACTGCTACAGAAACAGAAAACCTTATGCTTAGAAATGGCCTAATGTATGCAAGCCCTTTCTTGGTTTATCCTGCCACTACATTTATATGCTGACCAATGACTGCCTGGTGGCCTAGATTCATTGGTAGTACTCAAGCTGTGGAAACATCCTTAACCTTTACTTGGGTCAATTCTCACCACAGAATTCAGGCAGAGATGTCACCACCCACATGGATGGGAGGCCTGGGAATGCCAGACTTAGTTTTAGGTATGATAAGACGTGATTACTCTCCACTGTGGAAGGAATGATGTTACAAAACTAGAGGAGGTTGAAAGATGCTTTCAAAAAATGACATGTGGGAGAAACTCACAATGCAGGCCAAGCAGGAAATTCTCAAGAAAAATCCTTGTTGCATTAAGATAAGCCTTTAAAGTAATAGAAACTTCCCAATGAAAATTAGAAAAAAAAAACTTTCAGATTGCCTGATTTTTTTAAGATGCTCCCACTGTGAGAACAAAATTTTTTAGAATGCTTCAGTATTAGAAGTAGGTTTTAAGGAAGTCATTATATCTTAGTACATAATTAACGGCACTTATGAAATGCAGGAGTCTCTGGAAGGGAAATATCACAGGTTAATTAAGTTAACTGCAAGAGATGAAGTTGCTCTGAGTCCCAACACAGGATTATCCAAAACTAGTCAACCTCACAGATCCCAAAGTGTCACTAGCAAAGTGGTAATAGGTAACATATATAAAATATTTTAGGACAGTATTTTACAGACAGATCTTTTGAGAAAAATAATTAAAAAATATGCTGAATAGTGCTGAATAAATAAAGATGGCTAACTTACATGAGCACTCCTAGATATGCTACCAAATCCAGGAAGTTTTTTTTTTTCATCATCAAATATTTACAATTTCTTTACACCATAGTACATTAACCTACAGTTTTCCCCAACCCTCTCTGCTGGAGATGTAATAGTCTAGACAGGGGAGACTGGTATATCACATTCTAGGATTTTACTTATATGCCCTCTTTTAGAAGGGATTTGCACCATGCTTTGGAAATTATAACAAACTGCCCTGTTGATTTAATACCTGCTGAAACTTTACCCAAATTTTTTGAACATAACAGTTACAAAAACGGTGAACTAGCACTTGTCTTATTTACAGTAAAACTGAACTAGCAGCTTGTCTAATAGAAGACAAGACTGAGATCTAGAGAGATTTAAGTAAAAGAGAGCTTTTCTATTGACAACCGTCCAATAAAGCACACTTAGCAAAATGGAAGTTATTGGCTAAATGGCTTTGTATACATGGTTTCTTGGAGATGTAACGTCATTCTAAAATATAATACGAAATCTCTTCCACTGCTGTAGTACCCAATGAGCTTGTATGGGGGTGGTTTCTTAGCGATATCCCCCTTGTAGAAACCCATATTTAGAAAATCAGAAAAAGAGGATTGGAGATATTTCTGTGAAAGACCTAGAGATGTAGTATACCAGTACTGTACAAACAGATCAAGAGAACCCTCATTACAAAACGATTATAGCTTGTTATCCAGTCCATGATACTTTATTTGAGAGAAAGCAGATTGCTGTAAATGGCTTGCTTTAATGGCATCTTTCTGCATATAGTATATTACCTTTTTTAATTGTTTGTTTTTCTACTGGTTTGGTTATTTGATCATGGTAGATGCTGTTCCTGATTACATTCCTTAGAGGGGCATGACCGAGAGAAACAGATTGCCACATATGAACACAAATGGGAAACTGTTATTGGTCTTTAGTGCTAGTAATGGACTGGCCATGAAGAATATAATGTTCAAACACAAAGTTCTTCATAAGTATATTTGGTATCACAGCATCTTTCGTTAAAGGCTGACAAATAAAAAAAACAGACATTGAAAAAACTTTTTACTCATATCTTCAAAAATGACTCTGTGTGTTCCTGACAGATGACTCAAGGGAGGCACTGGTTGTTCATTTGGTGGCAAGATGGTCAAGATGTCAGAGGGAGGGTTCGACAGACACAGAAAATCTAAATGTGTGTCCAGCGAACTCCTTGCAAGTACCTTTTTGTGTAATGAGTTCAAATACCACCTGAAGAAGTGCTTTGCCCATATACATGGGGTGAAGTCAAAGATGCTGATTCTGAAGGTACTGCATTCAATATCGCAGTAGTTCAGGCAGTGGCAAGGAGCTATTCATAAAAAGTGATTGGTTTTAGTCATGATGGTAATCCAAGGCCCCACTGGAGGCCTTAGCACTGACAAATATCATGAAGCAAAAAAAAAAAAATAGATCTACCATGTAGTAGTGTTCATAAAGGTCTTCAGATTTTACTAATAGATTCCATCAAGCCTTGAAAGTTGATCCGTACTGTCACAAAAGAGAAGGCCTCATTATAGGAGTTTAGTAAGGCTAGGAAAAATGATTTTACATTGGACAGTCTCTGGCAGTTTGAGGAGGTTCCCAGGCTGTTTCCAGCAAAGGTAGAGAAATGCTGTCCTCCACTAGGAGCATTGCTGAGAGACTAAATAAATAGTTCAAGAAACTCCTGGATGCAATGGGTATGTTTTCTTTTGAAGAGGTAGTTTTAAAAGCAGCTGGAGAAATTGGGTTGATTTTTGAAGTCAAGATTACTGCCTTGTAGTTCTGAAGTGACAAGACTGCAGGACTGGATGAGATCCAGAAGGAAATATTGAATCCATTGGACATTGAGTATCATTGTAAATCCATCTTTTTAGTGTTGCTTGGAATATGGAACAGTATATATCTGTACTGGGATTACTATCCCCATGATAAAATTGTGGAAAAGGAGAGCAATGTGCTTCTAAAAGGGTCATGCTATCCAGCCTCCCTGAGAAAATCTAGCACTTTCTGAGAAGGAGAATCTGTTAAAAGAGCATCTGTTTCAAAAGGAGCAATACAGATTTGGTTTCAGATATAGAATAGTACAGTCCACGTGTGTTTTGTTAATTTAAAAAAAGGCATATAACCAGGTATCCAGCATGCCTTGTGGAGGTGTTATAGCAGAATGGGGTTTCAGGGCTGCTGCAGCTGCATAAAACTGAATTGCAATATTTTGGAGAGAGTGGTAAATCAAATAAATCTATGGTGGCATAGGATCCATTGAGGTTCTTTTATGTCCTCCCTGCTATTCATGGCCAGAATTTCAAGATGCAACCGAGGTTTAGAAAGCATTGAATTCGGGGATATGAAGACTGCATCTGCATTGTCTGTAGTCATCTTGGTATTAATATTTATACCACAAAAGCTTGGTCTGTCATAGTTTCTGAATTTTTAAAGTTTTATAGATACAAAACCTTATCTTTTTTTCCTGAGATGTGAACAGGAATATTTTTTCTGAACCATAGGAGAAAATAATAAAATAAAATGTTTTATTCATACTAAAGAAAAAAGATAAAGGTTTTCTTGCAAGTTCACATCTTTTGTTTTATATACTTAGACTGTTTTTTTCTTTTGTCTATTTTATTGCAGTTTCCTTTTTTCTTGGAGTTTTAAAAGTTTTTAAAGTTAGGACAGATAACTAACCTTGTGTTTCTTTTTGTGAAGCCAATAGATTGTTTCTAAATTCCAGGAAGAACTGAGAAATATCATTTTGTAAGATAAATAGGTACGTTTCTGTGAATGGTACCAAAAAGACTGCTCTGTATTCCTGGTTTTATGGGCTGATTCTCCAATGATGAGCTTTTCTATTGTATACACACTGACTTCTGTGATAAGTCCCACTTTCCCTACTACCCTTCATTAAATAAATTAGGTAATGGGAACAATGAATAGATTATAGGTTTCAAATTATTGCTTTTTTGGCTCCTGTTTTATTGCAGTTTTATTTTATGTTAAAAACTTATTTTCTGGTAATTTAAAATATGTAGTTTAAGGCAAATAGTAAAACCTGTGTTTCTTTTATGATGCCAGTTGGATTAATTGCTTTGGGATTGTGAAAGAAGTTAAGAGATATCACTTTTATTTAAGGTAAATAAAAAAGGTCAAAGTTTTGTTAACATCTGCTAGAATATACCATACTGTGACTAATTCTATTTTTTGTTATGGCTTGCTTACTTACATTGCTTAAGCAAGCAATAATGCAGAACAGGGTGTGCGTTACTATGTAAATAACATCTGCCTGGGGATGGCATCAGGGACTTTACAACCCTGGAAGGATATTATTTGCACAGTAGCAAACACCCTGGAGGGCATCACTGCTCCTAGAGAATGGGCTGTATATAAAAGGAATAAAAATAAAACGTCACCAGAATGCACGGATAAGGCTTTATTCAAAATGACTGCAAACAAAGGCTTTATTCATAAATGACTAATTGCTTTCATCTTAAAGTAAGACTTCTTCAGAGTGAGCACAAACACAAATTACTGTAACATGTATACACCTATTACAATGCACCAGTCAGCAATTGCCAGCAATTAACTACCACAGTAACTCCAAATTTCAATTCTAAATACTCTTTTACATGCTAAAACAATATGGACACAGTAATGAGGCTTAAATGTGCAATTGGCCACACAAAAAATAAAAGATATGAAGTATAACAATTTTAATAAATATCTTAATCAAAAATAATGAAAATAACAATGAAAAATATAAAAAATGTATAATAGTGTCCAAAAGTGCTAAACTTTGGCAGCTCTAATTTTTAATACACTAGAGACAGAAAAACTTATCATTAATGCCAGGCAACAGAGCAGCATCTTTGTAACACAGAACAACATCTATATCTCCACTTAAGGATCTCACAAAAACCCTATCAATAAAAAAGGTGATTTTTTTAAATTAGAACACACCTGAGAATGACGATACAAGGTATTAGTTGACTTTTTCTTCCGAATATCATAAAGGTGTTCACTAATCCTATCCCTCAGCCTCCTCTTCATCTTACCAACATAAAAAGCATCAGAAGAGCATTAACTAAATAAACAATGCATCACATTACAATTTACCTTCCCTGGACAGAGGATAGAGTGACCATACTGATAAACAGTAACATATGGCCCTGTATGAATAAACCTGCATACCCTACAACATCTGCATTTATGCATTAAACTGTAACTCCATGTAACTATCTGTTCCAGATTCAAAAAAGCCCTTCCAATTACTCCCTTTAGAATAAATAATAATGGGTGACTCCCCCAATTCTTTACTCACCTCCTCACTAAATATTATATTCCAATACGTTTTAACCACATCCACATCTAGGTATGTTGTATACTAAAATGAAGAACTAAAGAACCTGTATTGTTAATACAACAAAGATTGTTACTATGAGTGACAGCAGATATAGCAGAGGAAAATGTGTAGAAAATGATCAGCCCTATGTCTTACAACCTCGTCTTTTATATTGTTTAAAAAATTAATTGGATAACCTCTATCCAAAAAAAGGCAAATCAAATGGTGTAGTTCTTTAAAAAATACATTATCATCAGAATTAACCTCGAAAGCCTCACCATTTGTCTTTTTACTACAGATCTTTTCTGAAAACAGGGACGGCAACTATCAAAATGTAAATGGGTGTTAGTAAATGTCTCTTTTGTAAAAACAGTGGAGATGAAGCTACATTTGGAAAGATGTTTCCCTAGAGTTAAATTTAGATAGTTAATGAAATTGGGGTCAGAGGGCTCCCTAAATGAAAGACCAGCACTGGTAGAGTTTTTCATAGACACTAGAACAGAAGCTGCCATTAAAAAAAAGGAATAATTAGTAAAGCATATAAAATATTTCATGGCAACTAGAAGAATCAATCAGAGGAGCTTAGAAAGGGTTGGGAAGAGAGATTGCATAAGCAATTCACAAAGAGACAATGGGAGATATATGTTTGTCTTCCAAATATGCAACAAAATCTAGATGATTTAGGATCTTTGCCTGGAACTGTTTACATAGGTATTTTTATACTCCAAGTAGACTCAAAATAATTTTTCCTCAGGTGGATAGCAAATGTTGGAGGTGTGATGAGCACGAAAGAGGTAGCTGGGAACATATTTTTTTGGAAGTGTGATGAGCTGGCAGACTTTTGGGATTCCCTGCAGGCTGCTCTGTTGGAGATGCTGGGTGAGCAAACTGGACTGACTGGGGAGATGATCTTTTAGAGTTATGCCACAGAGACGGAATTGCCTAGACATAGTAAAGCCTTGCTGAGTCTAAGTATGGTGTCTGCTAAAAAAGCAATTACTAGAAAATGTAAATCAAAGTCTTTACTAGAATCAAACTTTACTAGAAGTAGTGAATATAGTGACAGAGATAAAATAACTGGAATTGGTATCTTTAGAAAAGGGAAGGAGCAAACTATATAGGAAAAAATGGGAATTGTGGGAACAAGATATGTAGAGCAGGAACAAGGCTAAAGAGGCAGGGGTGGTTATTATGGATAGTACCTTATATGCCTCAAAAATGTGTCAACTTCTGGCCAATGAAAATACATATGTTAGAGTGTCCCTTAATCAGATTAATATGGCTTTTGCCAGACTCTATGTTTTATTATGGGATATGGTTACACAGGGTGAATTGTCCCATAATGTTTGGGAATTTTTTAATGTTGATAGTCCAAAGTTGGCAAATATTTTCAGTATACTGAAGACACATAAGAATGCTCATGATCCTCCCCTTAAGGCCTGTAGTTTCTGCAAAGGTCTCTAAGACAGAGCCCTTGGCTAAATATGTGGATTTGAAATGCAAGTCTATTTTGGAGGTAGAAAAGCACATTTTAAAGTTATCTTGGAATTTACTGGAGAACTTGAAGTCCCTAGATTTTTTGGATAGTGTTATGTACATTATGGTCGATGTGATTGATCTTTTTATAGTGATCCCCCATGAGATTAGTGTGGATTGTTTTCTGAAATATTTATATACATTTTCCATACTGCCTGCTGAGGAAATCTGGTCCCTTACAGCTCTGTTGGAGCATGTTTAAACTAATACTTTTTTTACAGTTTGAGGGAGAATACTTTTACCAGGTTTCAGGTGTAGCCATGGGGGCTATGTGTGCCCTCTTGTATGCTAATAATGTACTTGCGATGTGAGAGAAGACTGCTTTCTTCACCCCTGAATTTTTGTTTTTCTTACATGGCTATTACAGATACCTGGCTGACATATTGATTTTTTGGAAAGGGAGTAGGGAACAATGGAACCATTTTATAATATATGGGGTAGTTCTACTAATTTTCTGAAGTTCACATACACTATTGACCCCAGTTTCATTAACTATCTATATTTAACTCCAGGGAAAGCTCTTTCTAAGTGTTGCTGCACCTCCACTATTTTTTAGAAAAGACACATTTACTAACACCTATTTACATTTTGATAGTTGTCATCCCCATTTTCAGAAAAGATCTGTAGTAAAAGGACAAATGGTGAAGCTTTTGACCTTAATTTCTGAGGATAATGTAATTTTTAAAGAACTATACCGTTTGATTTGCATTTTTTGGATAGCGGTTATCCAATTAATTTTTTAAACAATATAAAAGATGAGGTTAAGACATAGGACTGATCGTTTTCTACCCATTTTAAGAAGATTGAGTGAACTTAGTTCTTCTTCTGATATATCTACTTTCACTCATAGTAACAATCTTTGTTGTATTAACAATACAGCTTCTTTAGTTATTCATTTTAGTAATATAACACACCTATATGTGGATGTGGTTAAAAGGTACTGGGATATAGTATTTAGTGAGGAGTTGAGTAAAAAATTGGCGGAGTCACCCATTATTATTTATTCTAAAGGGACTAATTGGAAGGGCTTTTTTGAATCTGGAACAGTGTGTGTTATTACAGTTTAATGCAGAAATGCGGATGTTGTAGGGTATGCAGATTTATTCATACAGGGCCATATGTTACTGTTTATCAGTATGGTTGCTCTATTCCCAGTCTGGGAAAGGTAAATTGTAATACAACGCATTTAGTTAATTTAGCTTAATGCTCTTCTTCTGATGCTTTTTATGTTGGTAAGATGAAGAGGAGGCTGAGGGACAGGATTAGTGAACACCTTTATGATATTTGGAAGAAAAAGTCAATTAATGCCTTGTACCATCATTCTCAAGTGTGTTCTAATTTTAAAAAATTCACCTTTTTTATTGATAGGGTTTTAGTGACACCCTTAAGTGGAGCTTTAGATGTGATTTTGTTACAAAGAGTTATGCTGGTAGCTGAGCCTTAATGCTACTCTGTTGCCTAGCATTAATGACAATATGTCCATCTCTAGCATATTAAAAATTAGAGCTGCCAAAGTTTAGCACTTTTGGACACTATTATACACTTTTTGATATTTTTATTGCTATTTTCATTATTTTTATTAGTGCGTTTATTAAAAATATTATACTTCATATCTTTTAATTTTTAAGTGTGGCAGTTGCACATTTAAACCTCATTACTGTGTCCATATTGTTTGAGCATGTAAAAGGGTATTTAGAATTGAAATTTGGAGTTACTATAGTAGTTAATTGCTGGCAGTTGTTGACTGGTGCATTCTAATAGCTAGGTGTATATACGTTGCAGTGATTTGTGTTTGTGTTCATTCTGAAGAAGTCTTACTTAAAGACAAAAGCGTTTAGTCATTTATGAATAAAGCCTTTGTCTGCAGTCATTTTGAATAAAGCCTTGTCCATGTTGTCCAGTGACTTTTTATTTTTATTAATTTATTTTGTTGTTTTTTAGTTTGCTGTATGTAAAATTGTTGCATTTTATTTTTTATTACTATATTAGTTTTTATATATATTTTTGATGTAAAGTAGTTCCCCCACCTAATGTTTAAAACTTGCTGTAGTATATGTAAATAGTGTTAAGGGAAGTATTTTACATCTAATATATAACATTTAAAAAAAATATGGAGATAATTACTTCTTTTTTTTTTGGTCTCTCACTCCTAAAATGTGTGGTTTGTTGCCAGTCATTGAGGATTGCAGTCAGTAATGACATATATTTGATTTTTGGCTTTATTTCCTTCAGAAAATGCATGCTAAAGCAAATCCTGTTATTCAAGCAACTCTAACATTTTATAAGAGCAATATTTAAAACCTGTTCCTACTTTTGAGCCTTTGTGCCCCTTTATTTTAGGTTTTATCTAGATTTTTTGACTTAAGAGGTCGATAGTTATGCAAACCTCAACTGCTGCCATTGCTTGACCAAACTTATCCCCCCCCCCAAAAAAAAAAAACACAGTTGTGGTTCTGAAAATGCATGCTAACACAAATCCTGTTATTCAAGCAACTTTAGTATCTGTTCCTATTTTTGAACCTTTCTTCCTCCTTTATTTTAGACTTTAACCAAATATCTTGAGCTAAGAGATCAGGAGGTATGTAAACCTTAAGTGCTTCTGCTGCCACTGCTCGATCACACTCAGTCTTCACATACACACTTCTGCTCTGATTCACGCAAGCACACAGATATTCACAAACACAGACAGAAACAAACACGTACATACTTTTCTTTCTTTTTATGCTTTTTTTACTTTTGCACTCACAAAACAGTGAGGCCGCTGCTTAGCAATAATCAGAATGTGCTATAAAAATCTGGGCTGTTGAGAGGCATGGAGGTGAGTATAAATGTAATGGAACGCATTACACTGCCTTTCTGACAGTGTCTGCCAAGTGTTTTAATGGCATTGAAAGTCAATACAACTAAGTGATCTTTTACCCTGTTACTAGTAGTATGGAGCAAATAAAGCTCCATGCACTACAAAGAATTATGATCATGTCACCGATCACCACCTTTAATTGTGTGTTCTCAGGTGAATTGCTTAGCTCTCAGGATGAATTTCTTGGTATCCATGTCTCAAACACATAATAAACAGGTTATGATCACGACCCAATCATAATCCTCTCTAGATCTCCTTCTATGGTCCTGCAAGGTACATATAAGTAGATAAATCAGAATAGAAGACACTTGTTTAAAAAATGAATAGCCCTTCGACAATAGTAAAAAAATAGGGTTTTGACCAGTGGCTATACATTTAGCAAAATTATAAACTAAATTATATTTTGCATAGGAAGGATATCTCTAGATTAAGTATGGAAGTACTTTATAACTTAAGTTTCAAAAAAACTTGACAATGGTTATCTCAATCAGTATAAAAACTGCCTTGTGCTAAGAGAAAATACACTTCTTTTTGACATGACCCCAAGTAATTGTAAAAGGTGAAAGTCTAAGCAGAATATTGAGACCAAACTCTCAGCAGAAACATATCTACCATTATCTATGCAGAGGTTCTAAAGACCACAGCCACAAATGTATCACTTGCATCTTAGTCACCCATAAGCTCAATGAAACCAAAACATTACGCATGCAGCACATTATGTAAACGTCACAATGACCACAGTAAATCAAATGTACTGAGCTGCTATATCACGACAATGGAGAGTCAATAAAAAAACAATACACAAAGTTAACACCGAGTCAAGAGGACTCAAAAGCCCTTAAGGCACACATTGTGACCTGGCAACACCAAAGCATTCTAGCAAATGGTGAATTCATTTTGCATAAAATATACATATCTCACTGAGAAGGTTTGAAAGGAGATTACGACAAGGTAGTGCCAGCCTGGGGCCAATGTTACGGACATCTCCCCAGGTGAAAAAGGATTACAACCAATTATTACATAGCCATTGGTCACATCAAAGCGAATGTTCTAACAAGACCCTTACTACTCATGAATAGCAACAACATTTGTAGGGATTATTGAGCATCAGAACAATTACAGAGGCAACAGATCTGCTTGGCAAAATCCCCCCATTACTTCATATGACACTGGAATATCAGGAAAATTGGAAATGGGGCATTCAATCAATGGCCAATAACACAATTCCTCACACAGAGAATGTGTGGCTTGTCGCCCTGGAGTAAAATATGCAACCATTTGAAATGCTTGGCTTCAACTCTCTCCATGGAAAGTCAAGTACTGAAAATGAAATTTTTCATCCACAGTAGTCTGTTTTTGAGGCTTTCAAATTCAAAGACTCAAGTGTCATGAAAAATTGGGTGAGTTAATGTGATTTATAAACTTTATTTTCCTTAAAGGATACTGCTGTATGTACCACTACTGAAATACTTATTGATTCAAAATGTATATCACCAAATCCAGGGTATACCTCCTTTCTTTCTTGCATATCCAATGGGATAGGAAATTGTGTCTCAATATTTGTAAAATCACACTTAAATGTTGAAAGCCAAGAAAATAACTCAAAAGTAGAAACTGCTCTTATAGTAATTATCAGTTTTACTGAATATATTACAGGAATTGACAATATACTACCTATGTCCTCTCCAGAGTATGGCAGTTTCTTGAATAAACTCCAGATTGTAAAAGTAAATGAAAATACAATCCTTGTGGGAATTTTAACTACCCAAACACTGACTAGTAAACTACTTAATAACATATAAATATGCCCAGATTTTAGTTTGCTATGTTAAAACAGTTTGGAAGGAATAATACAAAATCCAACTAGAAGTGTCAATGTCTTAAATATATCAATAAGCTTGGGGTCTTTCTTCTTCCTCCATTGTTACAGACTCTAATTAACACAGATTTTGGACGCCATCACTTTTAATATAAGGATAAAACCAAGCTCTGTCATAAATACATCTTCCTTCATAGACTTTGTTAGTGAAAGCTATGGCACAGTAAACAAAATACTTCTGAAAAAAAAAAACTGGGATGCTGTCCTCAAAGGCACAAGTAAATCTGATCAGGATACTGTCAAGTATACTGTCAAGTACATTTTATGACATTTTAACTCCTATATTCATGAACATATACTAGTAAGAGAACAATATAAAGGTAAACCTAACACAATCGCTTTGGTGGAATCACAAACTTAATAAACTATACAACAGAAAAGAGAGATTATTTAATTTTCAAAAAAATACCCTAGTCATAAAAGCAAGCATGGATGAAACACCACTTACACAATGTTCTTATCAAATGTTCCACTGCTAGCTATGAATTCAACTTGGTCTCAAAGACTGGAAGCAATAACAAAGTATTCTTTATGTGAATATAGGAAAGTACAGTTGTAGAAATGCTTACCATAACAGTAGCTGTCCTTCTCTTCACTGTCACAGTGCTCTTTAAATAAGTTATCTCCTGCTAAGGACAGCTGAACATCCAGCCAGTATGCCAAAGCCTTTAGGCCTTATAAGCACTGTCCATCACACATGTCCTATACACAAGGTGTAGAGCATAAAGATGACATACAGATGCAAACCTTCAGGACAGGAAATCCACAGGAGGAACAGAATACCCTCAGGGACAAAGGGAGATATGTACATCCAGAAGGAAAAAGGGAAGGAAGTAAGGAATAAGGACCCCTCACCCAGGAGGTCAGCAAAAATACAGGGTAAGAACTATAGCAGAAGGGGAAGGAGAGAGGGACAAAATACTGCAACAGTGAACAGAAGGACATCTACTGTTTCTACTGCTATAGTAAGATTATACACAACTGTACTATGTCCTTCCATATCACTGTTGCGGTATTCTTTTCATGGGGGAGAATATGAGACCCAAGAAGAAGCGTGGAAGGCGTAAGGCATAGAAGAGCCCTCTACAAACCCATGCAGGAAAGCCTGCCCTGGCCCTGGAAATAATATTCAATTTGTAATGTTTAATGAAAGTATGAACAGAGGACCAAGTAGCATTCTCAAGGATGGAGTTAATTAGCCAAACCCTTAAAAAGGCACCAGATGAGACAAATATCCTAGTAGAATGCACCTTTATAGAGAAGGAAAGACAGAAAGAGATGGCTTGCTTAGAAGCAGTGAAATACAAAGTCCTGGGATGAAAATAAACAAAAAGCTTCTCAAATTTGTGACGAACTTTAGTTTTATCTAAATAATACCTGAGCTGTATTATGTGCGAATCCAAGGTATGAAGAAGCTTCTCACTGGCAAACTGTGGAGAAGAAAAAAGGAAGGAAGATGAACAGACTGATTAAGGGACAACTCATTGACCACCTTGACATAAAAGGAAGATTAGTATGAACAGACACCCTGTCTTTATGAAAAAAGAGGAAAATCCATGAAAGTATGAAGTTCAGACACACTTTTGGCTAAAGTAAGATCCAACAGAAGAACAGTCTTTCCAGTACAATGTAGTAAGGAAGCTGAAGAAGCAGGTACAAAAGGAATCTGGGTCAATTTTTCAAGTAAAAAATTAGGTCTGAGGAAGGCAGAATAGACTTCTTGGGAGGCCCGGTATGGAGGAAGCCTTTAAGAAGTTCTTTGACCTCAAATCTAGAGGCCAGATGAACCACCACAGTCAGGGGATCCTGATGGTGACAGTGGCACCAGACAAAAATCTTTTCCATTTGGATATATATAATTTTCTTCCTGTGGGTTTTCTGGCCAACTGCATAACCCACAGTATGTCATCAGAAAAGAGGGGCCTAAAAGGGATCAAAACCCTGTCTTTTCCTTGGAAGGGAATGTTTCTGTATGCCCCCTTCCTCTGTTACTATGAATTCTACACAAGTTCAGGCAGGACTCTCTCAAAATCTTGCTGGCGATTCCCTTTTGGTCCAGACAGCATTGTTTCCCCTTTCTTTCTCAAGTGGTCAGGGGCATACAGAAATATTTCCTTCCAAGGAAAAGACAGGACATTCACTTTCCAAGTCAGAGAACTTGGGACTGTGAAACAGAATAGAGGAAGTTATTTGTTCAAAGGGGAGGCACAACAATCTACCTGAGGAATACCACACCAAAGGACAATGTCCAGAAACACATCTCTGTGAAGCATTTTTTTCATGAACTTGTGTTCTTGACCTGTTCAAAGAGTCTGCTATGAATTTGTGCTCTGAAGGAATGTAAACCACCTGAAGAATGACCTGATACTGGATATCTAGATCCCAGACTTGGAGATAGTCCTGCAAAGGAGACAGGACCTCCTGCCCCCCAATTGTTGACATACCACATCACTGTGGTATTGTTTGTTAGGGGCCAGGAATGAAAAGTTTGCAGATCCAGAAGCAGAGCTCTCATCTCTTTTATGTTGATATTGTCTGACCTCTGATTAGGAGGCTGGAGACTCTGGACATTTAGGGGGCCACAAGAAGCTCCCCCACCCCACATCTGAATATAAACATCTCCTGAGAGGGAACTGGAGCCTAAAAAGGAACTCTGGATTAACAGAGAGAGAGAGAACTGATGAATTCACCACTGAAGCTTGAGACAAGGAAGAAAAGGAATAGGAACACTCCAAGGGGTGGCAGTGTAGGAGCCACAGTGATTTGTGGTACCACTGAAATTTACTCATTTGGAGCCTGGTGAGACAGACCATGGAAATGGCAGAGGCTATAGGTGCATAGGTGTGTACTAGGCTAATGGCCCTGGAGCCTTTACAAGCTTAGAACATAGGATTACCCTGGCATTGTGTCACCCAACCTTAGTTCCCAGTGCCTCTGTCAAGCAGAGCCATGGGAGTGATCCCCGGGGTGAATTTTCTATTTCCCATCCACTCATGAAGATTTCTCTTGAAGAGGGCCAGTGAGGTGCTCTGTTTGACATGTATGGGAAGTCTATTCCACAGCATGGGCAGTCTCCGGGTTATGAACCTGTCCCTCCAGCTTGTTCTGTTGATTGTGGTAATGAGGTTGAGGTCTCTGGAGTGTGTGGTGTGGAGAGATTGGGATTTCTTTAGATGTAGCATTTCCAACAGAGCTGGGTCAGACATGGCTTTGTAAGTCAAGCAGAGATCACCTCTAAGTAGGCTTAATGAGACAGAGAATAGTTGAACTTTTTGAGTCTGTCCATATAGGACAAGTGCTTAAGGCCTAGGATCCTCTTTGTGAGGTACTTTTGTGGCCTCTCCAGGTTTTGCAGGTGTCTAGTGAGGTGCATGCCAAATGGGGCATTGTACTCGATAACTGGTCTAAAGGGGGAAGAGTAGAGGGAGATAATGACCTCTTTCTTCCTGGATGCAAAACTCTTAGTAATGAGATGTGCCACAATGAAGGACTTTCTGACCACAGTGGCAATGTGGTGGTGAAAAGAGAGGTTGCTGTCAACCTGTGTTTCTAGATCTCTTATAACTCCTTCTGTGTTCAGTGGACTACCATTGATGTGGTAATTGAAGGGAACCAGGTTTTTCCCAAGGGGGATGATGACATTTTTTGGCACTGAGCTTAAGGCCATGGTTCTGGCACCAGTCGTTGGTGTCACTGAGGCCTTTCTGCAGGATGTTAACATCACTTGGGGAGTTAATAATAGCTCCCAACTTGCAATCGTCTGCGAACTTTGTCAGCCAGAGTCCCTTCATGTTGGCCTGGACTTCAGAGAAGTAGATACCAAACAGGACAGGACCGAACCCTGTGGGACTCCACTCGTGACTTGGAGTCAGCTACTTTCACACTGTGGGTTCTTATCTGTGAGCCAGTTTGCAACCCACCTAGTGATACAGGGGTTGATGCCTAGCTTAGTGAGTTTTCTACGATTCCTGAGTGGGGAATGGTATCAGAGGCCTTGGCCAGATCAAGGTAGGCTGTATGAACCACCTTGCCTTCATCCACAGCTCTGATATCTGACTCAAAGAAGTTGAGCAGGCATGATCTACCCTTCACAAAAGCAAACTATGTGGAATACAGAGTTTGGAGATTCCCTATATCCTTGTTTATTAGGTCTAAGGTGATGCGTTCCATAGCTTTGCACATCAGACTCATCAGGCTAATGGGGCAATAATTCCCGGGGTCTGTAGTCGCTCCTCCCTTGTGGAGAGGGATGACTGTAGCAGTGCACCATTCGGTAGGGACAAAGCCCGAGGTGAGGCTGTGATTGAATGGGGTACACAGGTGAGGTGCCAGTTCACTCTGCAGTTCATGTAGAACACAGCCGGGGATATTGTCAGGTCCCCTAGAAGCTGTATTTTTGGCCTTGGACAGTGCTGTTTTAACCTGTGCAGCAGTAATACTAGATGCCTGGCAATCTACTGGTATTGCGATTGGTCCTTTGGGGGGAGAAAGGGGTAAAGTTGGCGCTGAATCTGTCGGCCAGTATATTGGCAATATCTGTTGGCTCGGTATAGGTGGTACCATTGTGGAGTAGCTCAGAGCAAATCTGGGTATTGCCATGGAGATTCTTTACATAACTATAGAAGGCCTTGTGGTTGTCTTTACTATCTGCTGCAATTCTGTTTTCATAGCTAGCTTTAGAGGATTTGATGAGGGATCTCAACCTTTTGTTGAGGCTGATAAGGGAGTTTTTCCAGTCTTGGGACTTCACCTTATTCTGCATCAGTTTCCTCCTCCTGTTGTAGAGTGTTTATGGCAGGGGACCACCAGACTGGCTTCCTATTTTTTGAGGAAAGTGTCTTGGTTCTATTGGGTATGGCGAGATCCATGCATTTGTGTACGTGTTTGTACAGTGCATTGGTGTATGATTCGGTGGTCATGCAACTATTCTCCATTTGCACGAGTGCCATGAATTTAGCCACCTCTGTTTTTAGGAGCCCAAAGTTAGCTTTGGAGAAGTTTTTCATGGTGGTTACCTTGGGGGGGGGGGGTTGGGGTTTGGGGGGATGTGGATTTCCAAGGTGATTAGTTTGTGGTCGGATCTAACCAGGGAGGAGTTGACTATTGGTGTAGAGCAATGGTCGCCCATGTTAGTAATGACCAGGTCAAGGATATTGCTACCCCTAATGGGAGTAAGAACGAGCTGGTCCAGGGCATTGCAATTGATGAATTCCAGAAAGTGTTGAGCAAGTGTATTGGTACATGAGTAGTTTTCCCAGTTAATGGAGGGGTAGTTGAAGTCGCCCAGTATGGCAGTGTTAGGTTGGACCCTAATATTTCTCCAGGGTGCTTAGGAATGTGAAGTGCGAGTCTTGGGACAAATTCCAGAACACTGAGAATTCCCTGGCTGAGACAGAGGATGGAGAAAGAAGAGACTGGAAAACTTTGGGTGCAGGGAGAGATGCCAGCATGGGAACATCCTGAAGCCTGCATCCCAGAAAACATGATCCTGGGAAGGTATCAGTAGGTTTATGGTGAACCCTAGACTGTATAAAGACAAAATGGTAAACTGGAGATCCTGCAACAGACTGCTGGGAGAAGGAGCTTGAATGAGCAGGTCATCTATGTAGGGAAAATCTGTATCAGTCAAAGCCTGCAAAAAGCAATAACAGGAGAGATGCATTTGTTGAATACCTTTGGCGCAGTAATAAGGTCAAAGAGCAAAGCAGAGAACTGAAAATGCAAGCAAGAAATAGAGAAATCTAAACATTTCCTGAACAGAGGGTGAATGGGGATGCGAAGGTATGCATCCTTGAGATCCAGAGAAATGATAAAGGCCTGGGGAAGAAGGAGAGGAAAGAAGGTTTGAAGGGACAACATCCAAAAAGAAGCAACCTTGAGAAAGGTATTGAGCAGGGAATGATACAAAATTGAGCAAAATGTACCTTACTTCCGAGGAACCAAAAACATTCTGGAGTAAACCTCATCCCCCACCTGGGTGGGTGGAATGAGCTGAATGGTGCCGTGATCCAAAAGGGATCACAGAACCTCTAGAAAATAAGGAAGCTGTCTTAAGGAGGTAGAGGAATGCCTAAAAAGTAGGGAAGGGATTTCCAAACCTTGAAATATCCCTGAAGGATAATAGAAAGTGCTCAAGATTCTATAGTGATCTGATGCCAATTTGAAAGAGAAAAAGAAAGGCAGGGACAAAACAGGACCTGGCTGAGGGGATGGATGGTTATACATCAAATAGAACCAGGCATAGCCTGAAAAGGGGGTTTCTGGGAAGAAGGAATCTGAGTAGACTTAGCAGGAGGAACATGCCTAGAACCCTTCTTACCTTTTGGAGGAGGACAAGTACGCCTGTGAACAAAGGCAAACTTAAGTTCCTGCAAGGCCTTACCCTTATTCTGGAGGGACTTAAGTCAGCAAATGCTGTCCCAAAAAGATAAAGATTTGTATTATCCAGAGGAGCATCCAAATGCTTGCCCTTAATATCATCAGGTAAAGCCTGAAGACTTAGCCAAGAATAATGCCTCATCACTAAACCAAATGAAGTAGCCCTGGAAGAGGCATCAGCTGCCTCATAGCTGCACTTTATTGAGTGATGAGCAACCTGAGAAGTGGACTCCCAGCAAAGAAAGAGGAAATCTTTCCATCAGAATCAGAAAGATCAGATACCACCTTTAATACCTGGGAAAAGAGATCCAAAACATACTTGGTTATATAAGTCTGGTAATCAATGGCCCTAAAAGAGAGGGTTGCAGCAGTATAAACTTTCTCGCACAACTTTTCTATGCATTGAATACCCTTATCAGAAAGAATGAGCTTAGTAGATGGCAACAACTTAGAGGGTTTGTCAGAAGAAACTGATACCACTTAAGGATCAGCAGAAGGGCACTTACACAAAAATGTGCAACCCTCAGGCACCTTACGGAACCTATCAGGTTTCTTTGGTACAGAAGGCAGACAGTCATGAGCCACAGAGGCAACAGAAAAGGTGTCCAAAAGGACAGCCAAAACAGGAAGGACAGATGACGGTTTGGGAGACTCCATTTGTAGGAGCTCATAGTATCTGTTTTGAATGTCAGAGATCTGAGAACTGTCTCACTGAAAATATTCCATCATTCATGTGGGCAGTAGTATTAGTAGTAGTAGGACAACTCTTCCAAGGGAGAATCTGGACTCGAGGAAACCTGAACCATAGTCCATTGGGTAAGAAATATGAGAAGAAAAAGTCAGGGATTCTTCTACAGAATCCAAATCCTCATCCAAGGAATCCAATGTCCTAGGCCTCTTAGCAGGAGTGGAAGACGGGGGGGGGGGGGCAAACACCACTTGAGGAGGCTTCAAGGTCATTAAAGCATTAAACAGGCCCAGAGTAAAATCTTGCCATTCACACTGGGGATCATTAACAATGCGGAAATACATTTGTTGTGGGACTTCCACCCTAATAAACCCTCAGAGGTTCGGACCCTTGACAAGATTTAATGATGGTAGGTATTTCCTCCCTTACTAAAATCTAAGGAATTTCCCTCAGTCCTTTGGTTATTCAGTGAAGATTCCTCCCCAACATCAGGTGCAGACATTGGAAAAGCCTCAGGGGACATGAAAGAATTCAGATCCATATCAGCCTCTAACTGAGTTGTGGCAGAGAAATCTGAGGCAAGCATCAGATGATCTTCCAGGACTTTCACTAGCATCTAGAGAGATGTCTGGGGAGACTGGACAGGAACTAGATCAGTCAATCTTTTTGGCCCTCTTCTTGGCAGAAAGCTGGCCTTGGCTTAAGCCAACAGCTTAAGTCATTGGTTCTCAAGATATATGGACAAGAAGGAGAGACAACTATGTAGGGTCTTAGGCACAAATGCTTGGTGGATAGAGAACTGCATATTGTTGTAAGAAGCACCCATGCAAAAAAAATAAAAAATACTGGTTGTGATGGTCTTATGGGGAATCTGCCTCCTACACTAATATTTTCCCTTTCTGGATGACATGAACACAAATAACATACAAAATAGAAAAAGAAGAGAAGAAACACCAGTGGGGCACTTATCTGAAAGCGGCTTGTTAACCAGCACAGATGGGCATTCAGACTGACGTACAATAATGGTTTGCATCCATACATCACCTTTATGCCCTGCACCTTGTATGGGGAGCATATGTGGGATGTATGGTGCCTATAAGACCTAAAGGCTTTGATATCCTGGTCATACATTTGGCTATCCTTGGCAGGAGTTCCCTTATGTAAAGAATACTGCAACAGTGATGTGGAAGGACATCTTTATCCTCTCAACAAGCAATGCATTCAGTATTGCAACCCAAATGAAGAACTTATTACTGCAGGTCTCTCTGTTAAAATAGCAAGGGCTTTTGATATAGTCAGCTACACTCTTTCTTAAACTCAAAAGACTCCGCTTTGGAGATAGCATTATTTTCTGGTTTTGCAGCTATATAAAAGAACCTTCCAAGTCCATAGCCTCTACTACTGGGAAATTTAATACAGGTAAACCACAAGTGTCTGTGTGATGTCCTCTTATCTTCTCTCTTTCTCTCTGTTAGCAATCTCTCTTTTAGAATTACCAGATCTTAACGTATGCAGATAATATGCTGCTCCTGCAGTCCGGTACTGGCCACTGTGACCTGCAGACCAAGTTACAGGACAATTTTCGTCAGTTATGCACCTGGTCCACTAATACCAAACTACTAAGTAACCCTAAGAAAAACGATGTTATGGTCTTTGCCTCTGCCAAGAAAGTACCCACTATTCCTAGTATTCTTTTAACAGATTTTAATAAAAACATAACAACTAATGCCACAGAACAAAGGCACCTAGGCCTAACACTTGACCCTACCCTTATCACACATATAAGCAATTCCTTGCTTGATTAAAACTTTTACAATATCAGTCACCTCATTTCACACACTGCTCACAGGGCCATTGCTAAAAATATTTTAATACCTAAACTTGAATATGGTCTTTTTCTCATTATGCATTCAGCCCACAATACTCACAGAGCACAGACTGCCAAGAATAAAATCTGCATATTCATATTAGGAGATTCGCAGATGCACCACTGTAATTTGCTAAAACAAATTCCAGCTGGCTTTCAGTCTTAAAGCAGTACAAATATCGGTGATCAGTGTCAGAAATAAAGATATACTAGTAAGAATTATTATGATATATGCATATACAGATATCCAGCAAAGGGGAGACGTATCTGAGAAGAGAAATCGTATGTTTTTCTAAATATGGACATAGTCATGATAGGAGATTTTAATTATAATGTGATGAGAGAAAAGAGAAAGATAGGGGATACAAGGATGTTAAAACAATTAATGGTGGAACAAATGAAAACAGGGAATTTGGGCAATAGTAGTAGTTAACAAAAGTGTTTTAAACACAGGAAAGAAGTTAATAATTTGACTGGAATAAATATAATAAATATTTGAGAAAGAAGTAAAGACAGTAAGAAAGTAGCATGAAACAAGATTTATTTACAATAATTGGATCAATGTGTGGATTGCAACAAAGCTAAGATAAAAAAAGTGTATGTGGAATTAGAAAGAGTTTATTTTGATTAGGGAAAAGGAAACATATGGTGCTAGTAAAAGATTTGCTGAATTTGTTAGAGATGGATAACGAAAATTATTAAAGAAGAGAGAGAATTATATGAGCAAAATAAAATAAAAATATGAACTTTATAAGGAAACATGATTTTCAGATGTAAGTAAAGAAAACATATCGGAGGGAATTCAATAAGCCTACACAAAGTGATTTTCACTGTAGGCAGAGTGGTACAGAGCTTACACAGAAGTAAGCAGCTGTGTGATCTAGTAAACAGAGTTGAGTGTCCGTGGCATGCAACTAACCTCATAAGCAGGTGAACTGCATGCAAATGAGGGTGCTGGAGCAATCCAGCAGGCAGATAGGCAGTCCTGTTGGTGTCCAAATTGTACACAGAAAATTTCTGTGTACAAGAAAGTAAAAATTGAACAGGGGCTTTAAAAACCCATTTAGAAGGTCAAATTGCATAGTAAGCACGTATATGTGTGCAACTATGCCCTGTGTGTCCAAAAATAATGCAAGATAATATACAATAATGTCTTTTTTAATACCCATATTATATTTGCATGGTGCACAGCAGTGCGCAAACATGCCGTTATGCAAAAAAAAAAATATTAACAAGTTTAAAAACTAAAAATAAGACATATGTGAGAATAATGCATTATAGGGCCCTGCATGGAGTATGTACAATGGTAGATTTCAATGGTTGCTAAGGCGGCAGGCCCTGGAATAGTGACTTATCCAGGCTGTGTGCACGGATCTGTATGCAAATGAGCTGGGTTACTGAATAGCAGAAATGGGCCACTGTATCTGCAGATAAAATCTGTGTAGCCCCAGAACCATGTTGGTGTCCACAGAAGAGCTAGCTGACATTAAAAGGAGGTGTGTTACAATATGCTTAAGTGGATTAGAGGCCAGCGGTGCCTGAATGCATGAAGCATTGCTCAGATAAGCAAGGTGGTGTGTGTCCAGTGCTGCTAAGCATTGTTTAACTGCAGGGTGTGTTTTATAGCTGGTTTGAGCTATGCTGAGCATGTCCATGCATGAGAGTGTTGCGTAGTCCCCAAAAAATAACTCCACCTGTTCCAAAATCAAAAAAGTAAATTTAGAAAAATTAGTGCAGACTGAGGCATGAAAAGCTAAGGCATTCCTACAATCATTGGCCCGAATAGCACCGTAGTGCTCTTTAACTCTATCAGATAGTTTATGGCTATTCTTTCTGATATAAAAACCTTAGCAAGATTGACAAATAGCAGCGTAGACTACATTTTTACTATTGCAATCAAAATGGTAGGCAAAGGACACAGTGAAATTGTTGTGTGCAAAAGTGAAATGGCTAGCAGTAACCATGTACTGACAGCAAACGCAACACTGCTTGAAGTGCAGGAACTGAAATGGCAGCTACATTTAGGTGCGGATTTTGCCCCTGGACTCAATGACACTTTAGACTTGAAATGTTTTTTACGTTGGCAGGACTAATTTCTTTCTGTGCTTTGCCATTTATTTAAACAAAACTTCTTATACTCTTATATGGAATGATTTTGCTGATTTGCAGTTATGCCTGATTTGCTACTGTATTTCTTAGATGCAGCTATTTGCTACTGTACCTTCTTTATGTATTTTCATAGTTTATTCATTGACCTGTTATCTAGCCTGACTGCACTCGTGTTTAACAACTCCCTTGTTTATTATACTCCACTACCATTGGTTTTGTTGTTAGTTGACTTATCTTAGGATTGGTTAGTTCTGAATACTGACTTTTTAATTACTTTACTATGGCTTTTTGGTTATAAAAATCTGCATTGTATGTATTATTTTAGTTTTCTGACGAAGTTCCATGATTTTGAAGGAATGAAAGCCCTTAAAACGATCAGCCCGTGTGTTGTCTCTTTTTTATTGTCCTACAGCCTATGAAGTTGTTTATTTTATAAGTTTATTTCTTCGCTGTTACAGTTTCTCAGTTTTCTTTACATATATATATATATATATGTTTCACTTCAAAACATTGAAAACTCATAACATCTAATTTCAAAACAGGGAGACCATAAGATCGAAAATTCAAAGCATCTAAAACTCGTAACATCAAATTTCACAAAACTGAAAATGTATAAAATTGAGTAGTGCATCATCAAACATGTAAATGTTATAGTTTATTCTGTTCAGGTATATATAGTGTTTATCATGCCACTCTGTACATGTTTTTAGGCCATACTGGTAAGTGATTTAGACATTATGTGTACATTCTTTATGGTGATCGTGATACAGTGGCGTTAGGAAATTAACTTTTTCCCCACTGTAGTGTGATCTCGGAATTAGTATATTTAATTTATGGAAGGGTGTGGGGGGTGCAGGAGTGCTTGCCCCCCTGCAGAAACATAGTAAAAAGTGTTTTTTTCATTTGATGTTGTTATAGGTGGAGGGGATGTTATTTATATTAGCTTTGTAGTTTTCAATGCTGGGAAATTCAATGTTATGAGTTTTAGATGTTCTGAATTTTTGATCTGTTTTGAAATTAGATGTTATGAGTTTTCCACAGTTTGAAGTAGAACCACATATATATATATATATATATATATATATATATATATATATATATATATATATATATATATATATATGGGTGTGTATATGTGTGTAGGAATGCACGAATGTCCACACTTAAATGCAGAATGCTTGGGTTATCCACACCTACACACACAACTGTTGTCTGATGGTAAAATACCATGGCTGCATAACAACACAATCCACCCAACCACAGAACCCTGTGCCTGTGGAATGTCATCCAGTAGACAGACAATGGTGAGCAGGTGGGGTATGTGCAATGGCTTCAACATAGCACTTGGACAGGCCATATTGTCAGTAGTTAATTGTCCACCTAGCAAACTGCAACCAGTTAGAAATGGAGATACTGGTATCTGTACAAACATAGCAGTGGTATTAACAGGTACTCCACTGCTACAACACTAGATACAATAGCAGCATAAAGCAGGTTCATTCTGCAGGCCACACAGGCTGTGTAAGCAAGGCCACTTTGCGTAGGTCACAAAGACTGTGGCTACAGCCACATGTACACCAGATGTAACCGGTGGTGCATGCAATTAGTACTGCAAGCTGTAGTGTGTAATAATAGGTAGGTAGGGGATCCAATCTCACATCAGCCACCGTGTGTGTGTGTGTGTGTGTGTGTGTGTGTGTGTGTGTGTGTGTGTGTGTGTGTGTAGATATTTCCCTTAAAGCAGGACAGACATACCGCTCAGGCCTATGTCTCTGTGCAATGTTCAGTCATTTTTTGGCCCAATGACTAGCGTCCTCCTCAACATTACTCTTCCTGTCAACACCTGCTGATGTCATCCACCTTAACAGCACTGGCTGACAATCTCAAAACAGATAAGCTCTGTGGCGCATGCAATAAGTACTTAATGCTATAGTGCATACTAATAGACAGGTAGGGTTCTAATCTCAATAAGGGCAACCATGTGTGTGTGTGTGTGTGTGTGTGTGTGTGTGTGTGTGTGTGTGTGCATGCGTGTGTGTAAATATATCCTCTTGCAGCAGTGTGCCTATCTCTGTGCAATGGTTATACATTTTAAGGCCCTGTGCCTACCTGCCAGCCTCCCCACTAGCCTCCTTTATGAGGCCTGCTGATGTCATCCACCTTAACATCACTAGCTCACAATCTCAAAACAAATAAGCTCTGTGGCGCATGCGAAAAGTACTTAGTGCTATAGTGTATACTAATAGATAGGTAGGGGTTCTAATATCACTAAAGGTAACTGCGTGTGTGAATGCACAAATATATCCCATGCAGCATAGTACATACGGCTATATGAGTGGGCATTTGTCATGCATTTTACTGCCCCATGACTAGCTGCTGGCTCTAAATAGCCCACATCTACCTAGGCAGACATACTATCCACCACCACCTACATTTCTATGTACAGAACACCCAGGTGACACATATCAAGGGTAGCATGCCTTGTCAAGGGGTATGCATGCAAGATTACACTGTCCACCCCCGTTGTCCCTGACACACTGTTCTACACTTATGCACCTAGGTAACCATACACGTATACAACCATACTTTGCTGATGTCATATTTCTACTGTGGTGTCATGCCATCCTGAGCTGCTGTATTGCCACCAGGTCTCCACAACTTAGCCACTCAGACCCCTGGAACAGAAACATAAATAGTTCTGAGAAACCTGTCATTCTGGAACACTACTGCCAAACTAACATCATGCAACAAAGGTACACAATCTTTGATGTGTGCTCATGACACATGCCAGCATACAGCACCTGTCATGGCATAACACTACCGCACTACAAAGCTTCATCTAATGTAATATAGTCACCCTGTGCATCAGACACATATTTGCATGTTCCTGCATTGATGATATGGATGGCAGGGATGTGGCACAGGTATCATCACATGCACAGGGTGTGGTGTGCAGGTGCCAGAAGCCTAGGCTGTGGCAAACAGTTACCATCTTGTGTGTGAGTCAGGAAAGGGTGCTGGTCAGCTGGGCCATGGTCAGGTGCTATGTGTATCTCTTGGTAACCTGCATGTGACAGTGATGTTCAAGTGTGTGTGTGTGTGTGTGTGTGTGTGTGTGTGTGTGTATACAAAGTCAAGCCAGGTGCTAGCCCTAAATGCGAGTATGTTGGACAGCTGTGGACTGTACATGGCAGGGTGGACAGTTCAGCATCACTGGCCACAAACATGGGAAGTGGCTCTGCCAGGAGTGGCACTGGCACCACCATGCCCAGGGTCAGATGTGGTGCTAGTCACTCATGGTGACTGGTGTCTGCTGGGCCCGTGTCCTTCATGTAACCACCCAGAACATGCTCATGGCTTGCCACATCATGGTGTGGACAACATACTCCCTTCTGTTATGCTTGAGATGCTGCCACTACAGGAGAGTGAGTTTGCACAGCCATGTTGACTCTCAGCAGATGGTACTGCTGACCTACATCCACATGTCTGATGCCCTACTCCCACCAGATGTTCCAGCACAGGCAATGTGCAGTCAAAGACTGAATGTCTTACCCCATGGTCTGTCCACTACATCAGTGAAATGATCCATGGCATTACTAACGTAGTGGAGGGAGTCACGGATGTCAGTGCTATATCCATGATCCGGAGCATCCATCTGGTGTTGTATTTGGAATGTGCCTGTGCCTCCATGATGGACATAAACATGCATTGAGTGACCTGTGATGTGACACCTGTGACAGGTGGTGGATGGGCAGCAGTTCTCTTTAGAGCACTCTTGTCAATCTGCCTGTGTGGGACCTCACCAGCTGTCTGGCTATGGCTAGTGTCTACACTCACTGATGCCATAGTTACCACCCTTTCCTGTACAATGTTGCCACATTCTGACTGTCCAATATCTGCAGTCGCAGGGGACTTGGCATGTGTGGGCATACTGACTGTGTGCAGGTACAATGGGAAAGGAAGTGGGATGTCAACCCATGGGGCAGATTCATCCCCCAACAACCCCACCTGTGCCTTACTATGGCCATCATCAGAGTCCGATGAGACACACAACACACAAGCAGACTACAACATACACAGACAAGACAGATCCTTTATAACATGCATTGCAGCTATGTCCAGTTAATGTTGCCAGTATTATATACCTGTGAGATAAGCAATATGTCAGTGTATGTGATAGACCTACACCTAAAACACAGTGCACCCATTTTGAGCATACTATGCCAGTTATTGCATCACTGCCTCAGGTAAGTACCATCTCCATATTGTGTATCAACAGGCATCTGAGAGTGATTGTGCCCTGTATAGCAGACTGCATAGCCCTTCTCAAAAAATAAGTGCAAATGTGTTACTGCTTCTGCAAATATACAGCTGTGATTACCCATGCAATGCACTTCAGTTAACCCCTCCAAAATTGAACATACAAGTATTGTACTCTGGCTAAACATATCAGTTGTGTCAAGGCAAGGTGGCAGCCCTTAACATTTTTAGGGTATATATGATCTGTAAAACAACAGAATCATGCTTACCGAGTGCAGGACCTTGGACTCTGGCCACACCTGATGTACCTATGGAAATGTGAAGGAGAGGTATTGTCAGCAATACCAAATGTGGCACTGTTACAAGATAATGTGTGTGTATATCAACATGTTCAGTAGCTAATGTGATAATGCCTACATTGCTGACATTAGCATATGTGCACAACTGTGTGTTAAAACAACCCCCCCCAATGCAGATAGACCTGACACCCATGTACTGGTATGCAGAGGCTGCCACAATGACTGATACAGTATCACAGTGATGAACACAGGAGGCTTAACTGGATGCTTCTCTACTGTGGATGCTATGGCACCCACCTCCACAATGTATGGTGTGATGGATGCATGGGAGCTGGTGGTTGATCCCAGGTTCCCCAGGAATTCCTGTGTAGCTGAGGGTGGTTGTTCTGCTGCAGGCCCTCCACCAGTGGCAGCACAGTCCCTGACCACAGCAGCAGCCCTTTGCCATGCAGCATTGGCCTGATCTGCTGCCCGGTGTCGGACCTGCTCACAGGTTCTGTCCTGTAGCCCTACTTGATTGACTGCTGTGATGGGATCTGCCCACAGTACTGCACATTGTTCATGATGCTGGTGACTCCTGGATAGCAGAATGTTATGATGCAGTCTGAGGCCATCCAGGATAACATTATTTTCAGCATCTGAAAATGGCAGGTGCCTCTGTCGATACATCCTTTCTGAAATACAACAAGAATGGAACACATCACAGGACCAGATATGTTGCTATCCACTATGTACAGCCCCTGCACATCTAAATTGGCTTACACTATCCACTGCTACCTCCCACGTCATACCCCGCAGTCTATCAACACACAATGTATGTAGCCATTAGCAACATAGTAGCATAACCGGTTATGTCCCTGTGTGCCGTGACAGTGTGTGCTGTAGGTCTCCACATGCATCAATGCCATCTACTGTGGTGTGTCCCCTATGGCAACATCCCAGTACTATGTCATACAGTCACTGTCAGAAAAGTAGGTGTGTGTCATTACCAGTATATGGGGACTGTCCAGCATCATCAGTATGCCACAATGACAGACAGCAATGCAAATGTGCTGTAGGTTATCTTCCCTGTAGGTGTCCTACTTCTTCAGTACACAGATGTTTGTGGAATGTGTACGTGTGCCTGATACATGTGGTCCTTTTGCCAGACACACGTGGATGTCTGGCAAATGGTTGGCCAATAATTGATGGCTGTTTTCAGAATATAGAGAATCTGGCTGTCACACACCAGAACCCTTTGAAAACAGTTATACTTCAGTAATATGTATTACTCTATTCATATTCTTAATTTGTATGACCAATATGTACACTGTGTTGCTATATGTACACTGTGTCACTGGTGTTGGGCCTGTGTACCCCCACTAATAATGGCTAGGACCTGAATTCCTGCTGTAGGGGATTGCCAGGTATGCTAGCCATAGCTCTCAAGTGATGAGATATGAATATCAACAAAACAGCGACCTAGCCGGAGTACATCAGGGACAGTCAGGGATACCTTTACAATGTCTGAACTATTCCTGTGTGACATTCACAGACAGAAGAGCTGAATGACAGAACATCATGTGATATGACAGTTGTATCCACCCTTACTTATGTTAATATGTATAACACATAATCGGGTAGCATTCATACAGGAGCCAACCATTGTTGTAGGGAGTGAGAGGGCCACAGCTGTGATTTAATTTACAGCAGGCACAGTTAAGAGGCATGCCTGTAGCTGTTGTACAGCAGAGTATCACCAACACATCATTCCCAGAGATGTACTGTAGGCCTACTGTTGTAATCCCTAATCCCCATAACTGCATCCTCCCATCTGCATCCCATTATATGGGGACTTGCATTATATACCTGGTAGAGTGATGTAATCCTTTTGTTAACAAATCCTCAAGAAAATGCTTCCTATATCACAGTCTGTCTTGGTAAAGCAAGTTACAGACCTGTTTTCCATAGGCAGCTGCTTGCATTTTGTAGGTAATGCTCATTAACAGATAATTGCCTGTGCACCAATCCATGGCTAAGAACAGCTGGGTTGCATTTTCATTAGCCAATGACAAGTCACGACAATGTAATATTTAAGGCCTTGGCCCCTTTCTTAGTCTTTGAGATGGACATTACTGAGGTGTGGAGACTACAGTATTGCAGGAGGTAGGTACAAATACTGTCCACTGTTGAGCTTTATGAGGTATGTCCACAGTTTTGCATGCTATGTTTGGTCATTGTCAAATGATACTGTGATTATCTGGCAGTTCAGTGTTACACATTGTGGGGTGAGGTCAGTAAGGGGGAATAGACATGCAAGTGTCAGAATATGCATGCTGCTGCTGCTGGTCTATCAGCTCAGTATGCTTGTAGGGGCAGACTGTGACACATGTCCCTGTCACTTGAGCTTTGCCCCCCCCCACCCCTTTATGTATGGCTGTTGTGTGGATCCCTTGTTCTAGGGGGTTTTGAGGTATGGTAGGTCTGTAGCAGGTAGGTTAACATATAGCTGCATATGTTGCAGGCTACAGCTGCTGCTTTTTGCCTAGGACTTATAGTGTGGAGTGTGAACACTTTGGAGGACAGCAAGCTGTATATGTCACTGAGGGGGCAGTGTTAGCTCTGTTACAGCCAAGCTAGGGTAAGGGTACTGATAACAGTCCAGTCGAGGAATGTGCTTAAAGTACATATGTTATGTAACAGTGCCAATCAGACAGTACTAGGTGACACATAGGCTATACAAATATGCACAGTGTGTCCCCACCTACAGATATTTGACTTGCAAAAATGGGTAGCAGTTAATTCAGTAGCAGCAACCTGTTTTGGTTAAAATTGCATGACTCTCTGCTGTATTTACAAGAATGTAATTGAAGTACAACACACTGGATTCAAACACAGGACTGTGGGTGGCAAAATGTGCTGCATGCAAGGCATTTAACAGTATGAGCTACTGAGTTAGTGATGCAGCAGGTGTATTTGCAAGATATATGTGCATGCATACAGACTGTGACACAGTATTTGCATTAGCTTGTATTCTGATGGTTATGACGTATGACACTCACGTCTGTCATGGTTTTCTAACCTCAATCTTTAATGACTTGCCAGTACTTTAGCAGACATATGTTTTTGTGAAAACCATGCCAAAACTAGAAGGCACAACAGTGGACATTCTGCAACAGTCTGTGCAATTGACAGATATACCTGCTATCCCAGGCCTCATGCACATCTATTATTATTTATTTGGCTGTGTACTGGTGTAATGTCTGCATCACAGTCGCACGTACACTGCCATTTTCCCCAATATATGTACTTACAATGTGTCAATGGCCATCAGTATATGTTGGTGGAAACACCTGCTTTAATTCAGAGCTGAATGACCTAGTGGGCTAATCCATTGTGCTGTAGTTGACAGGTGCCTGGGTTTGAGATGTGGCAGAGGAGATTATTTTGCAGATGTGCCTACCAATGTGAGAAACACATAAGATGACTAAAGCAGTTTTAAGTGAGTTTGTGTGGTGCGCAGCATCATAGCATGTCGCTTAGCTCAGCTTAAACTCACTCTAAAAAGAAAAAAGAAAAGAAAAAGGGGGTGATAGGAAAGTGGTGAAATGGGGGCAACAGAGTGAAAATCATACTGAAATGCAGGTAGGGTTGTGCAGGAAGGGTGTATGAAAGGACCATAGCTTTCCATTTCTTCTACAGCAACAGCTGTGCAGGTTTTACAGAATTTGGAATTGGGAACCTCACACCCCAGAGAGAGGGGTGAGGGCAACATAAATGTGTTCATTAAGTAATGTAATAATTACTTGTGTCTAGTGGACATGTATGCAAAATTGAGAGCTATGTATGGGGCGATATTTTGTTGTAGGACAGTAGCTCTTTTTTGAATGAGAGAGTGAAATGTTAGGGAAGGGATAAAGGTACTTGTGGGGAGGTAGGTTGGGTAGGAAAAGCTGCATTTGCAGACAGACAAAACAGGCAATACAGCATACAGGGGCAGTGTGTGACACATGAGGAGAGTAAACACCTTGGGCGGGGAGGGTGTTGTGGAATCAGAAGTGCATGTGTCCCCTGATGGCAGCAGTGTGACTGAGCTCCCCACCCATGGGCAGTCAACACTGCTGCTTCACTGCCCTAAAGGTGGTTGTGCTGGTGGGTGGATGCTGGGGCCACCAGGCCCCTCCAGGTTGGTGAGTCTGCCATCAATCCAGCATAGGCATTGCTCATACCCACAATGAACTATCCTGCACACCATCACCAGTAGCTGATCATGGGTGACAACCCCTCTCCACCTCCACTCCCTGGGGGGGCTGACCCTGTCACCTAAGCTGATTCCACTCATAGGTGGTGCAGGGCCAGCGGAGGTAGCACCACCGGCTTGGGTCTCAGATGTGCTGGGACCAGGTGCCACAGCCAGCTGAGGTAGGGGTAGGTGGATCACCAGGAACTGCCCTATCCAGTCGTGCTGTGGTGTTAAGGTATTTTAATGTGTATAGGTTAGTAATGAACAAAATATTTAGTCAGTTATAACAGCATCCCAGAACACTGCAAATAACCAAGTAACATAACATTACATAATATATGGAACACAACAATAAGTAAGATAACAGTCAGTATAGTAACAGCATGCCAGTAATAGTTATGGCATAAGGCCAACAACATAGGTAATTCAACAAAATATGTTAGTATGCAACCATTGTAATGCATAACAATAATAAAACACAAGGCCCAGCATAACATTTAGAGAACATATGTTAATAGTAAACCATAACCAATTTATAACAATAATAAGAACCATGAAGATAAGGTTTAGGGGAGAGAGCAATACAGTCCATTAATACCAGTATAGGCTATATAGTTTGCAACAGTACTGTTATATACTCTACAGGTCTGCCCTTTCTTTATGTATAACAGTGCCCTATAGCTGCTGTAGCACACATATACCTCTCAAACTATCCGCATGGGACAGTATGGGCCAAGCTGCAACACTTACAGAGGACTATCACATGTCAGGTGGACCTATATAACTACCAAGGTGTGCTGTGTACTGATGTAATGTGACTGTGCTATTGACTTAATCATGTTGATGATAGATCTGTGACAGAGGGATTAGGCAACAGTGATTACAGTCCGTGACAGCGTGACACTTGAGATACATGTATCGTTTATAGTACAGAGAGTAAGCAACCATCATGCCATCTTTGGCAGGCATGAGGTTAGACCATCAGCAAACATTCACAGACACACCAGGCATACAGTCATATCAAGATTACACCTTTTATTTATTGAATTATCTTTTATTAGTATTGTACTTGTTGCCTTTAATTTATGATGTCTTATCACATTCCAGATCAATGTTGTTAATAGTCTGTTACATCTGAACACACAAATTATTAACTCATAATAAAGGCTACTGCACCCATTTACTTGTAATTCCTGTGTGGAGAACATCTGTTAATACATAACTGATTCAGTAATATTTATTAGTACTTGTCACTGGATTCGTACCCTGGTCTGTGTGTCATAAAATATACAACAGACACAGCATTTAACAAACAGAGCTACTGAACCACTGCTGACTATTGACTGATTGATATTTGCCTAGAGTTCACCTGGAAACAAAATATGACCTAGTAATAGTAGTACAGTTTTATACAAGACTGCAGTGAACACACATGCATGAGATTCAAGCATGACAGAGATACTATGTAAACTGAACATTAATACATAGAATGCAGGTATACACAATAAACTCTTAGTGGGTAGAACTATCGGTAACCTGTACAAACCATATCGGAGTATCGGGTTGGCTAGCTGACCCATATACAGTTGCAGATAGCCTATTTGATGTCTACAGCTATTACAGTTTTATACTTGCCTGCAGCACCATACCTCAGAGCAGGAATGCATATAGTTAACACAAGACAATCCTGATATATACACAATATACCCTGAGAGTCCCTCGTATTGCTTCAGATGTTAGGGCGGAACAAATGTCATAATACATATATCTTGTAGTACAGCTCTAAATCTACAGTTCAGCCTTCTCAGTTTTTTTTAGACAGGAAATAACCTTAAAAAAAAAACAAAAAATTAAACATGTTTTTTCTGCTCCTAGGTATCCACAAAGTGAGTGGCAGGCCTTCACATATGATCTATTTATTGCTTTGATGTCCTTAAAGACTACTCAAGGGGTTTCAGGTCCTGCTCCTCTATTACCCTTAAAAGGCCTAGAGAACAGGATACTTCTGAGGATGAGTCAGATTCTGATGATGAATCCCTGACTTATTCTACTCAGATTCCTTTTCCTTTGGACTATGGGTCAGAGGAAGAGGAATCTATTAGTCCTGGTGTTACTTTTGAGGAAATTTCCTTTAGGGACACTCTCTAGGATTATGGATTTTTTTTTAATGGGATTGTGTTCAGATCTCTCATATCTATAAGAGGTACTATGAGTTGCTGCAGTTGGAATCTCATAAGCCTGCAGCTATTTCTGTCTCCTGCTCCCAAGAAGCCTGATAGGTTTTACAGGGTGCCTGAAGATTTCTATTTTTAATATAAATGTTTTGCTGCAGGCCTCTCTGTAGTGTCTGTAGCCTCTGATAAGCTGTCTCAATTGCTTCCTTCGCCTAAGTTATTTTCTGACAAGGACAGCAGAACTATGGAAAGACTGGATAAGAAGGTTTATACTTCTGCTACCCTACCTTTTAGGGCTATTAATATCAGACCCATATGTCTAGGTATATGTTGGCTCTTCTGTCTCACATCTGTCAACTTATTTCTGATTTTCTAGACTCTGAGGATAAAACTTCTATTACTTTCTTATTACTGACCTCCTCTCAAGTCAGTCTATTAAATGTAGTTATGATGTAGCAGATGCCTTGTCTAGGGCTGCTGTTTTTGGTTCAGTGATGAGGAGGTATTCTTGGCTTAGGCTTAAACCTCTATGTAATGATATTAAAGCTAAGATGATGGATGTTCCTCTGGCTTCTTAAATGTTGCTGCTGGTTTGTACAAGTCCCTTCAGGATCAGGATATAAAGCCTTACAAGAGCTTAAACATGTGTGTGTTTTTCCTGTGCCTAAGTTTCAGAGAAACTACCCCATTAAGCCTGTCTTTGTTTGTAGGCAGTCCCATCCTTCCTTCTACTAAAGGCAAGATGACCTGTTGATTCAGCGTCCTCTCCAGAGACCCTTTTGCAAAATCTTCATTTTTGCCGTTTTCCTTCTTCCAAGCCTGGGATTCACTATAAATTTCAAAAAGTCTTCTTTGACTCCTTCCCAGGATCATGTTTTTCTGGGTTGCAGGATTCAGACGGTGATGATGCTTGCATCCCTACCCCCTTCAAAGGCCTTAACTCTTATTTCTTTCTTTAACACTTTTTCCTCTAGCTTCCATTATCACCAAGGAGTTTATGAGAGCCTGGGTTTCATGGTATCCACCATTCTGATGCTCCCTCTGGTCAAACTTCACATGAGAAAGTTTCAATGGTTTCTGAAGTCAGTGTGGCTTCAACATGCACATCCTCTAGAATTTGTAGTTCTTCTTCTTCCTGGTCTCAGACAGAAAATTCACTGGTGGATTCAGCTTCATCCCCCTCTTTCCTCTCAGGAATTGTTCGTAGACTCTTCAGAAATGGGATGGGGGGAGACATTTGGCTCCCTAAAGGTACAGGGGTGTAGTCGCCTCATCAGCAGATGGAGCACATCAATGTCAAAGAGATGAGAGCAGAGCTCTTCTACTGGCCTTTCAGGCCTTTCTTTCTCTTTTCTTTCCATGGCCTCTCAAGGTGTTCACAGACAACACCACAGTGATGTGGTATATCAACAAATAGGAAGGAACAAGATCTTATCTTCTTTGCCAGTTGGCACTTCTGGTATAGGATATTGCTGTCAGGTATCAAGTGACTCTTCAGGCAGTTCATATCCCTTCCCAGAACATTGCTGCAGACACTCTGAGCAGGTCCTTAACTCAGTCCCTCAAATGGATGCTTCACAGGCATGTGTTTCTGGACATTATCCTCCACTGGGGTACTCCTCAAGTGGATCTTTTTTGCCTCCCTTTTGAATGGACAACTTCTTCTGTTTTGTGCAAGAATCCCAGGTCCTCTGGTATGGAAGGTGGATGCCTTCCCATTTTCTTAGAAGGGGATGTTTCTTTATGCATTCCCTTTTGGCTGCAACAGCACTGGTTCCCTCCACTTCTGTATCTAGCCAAGGGCAATCATCACAAGTTACCTCTAGGGGCAGCTCGTGCTATAGGACTGCAGCCCCCCACCTGTCAAAATAAACTGTACCACTGTCCTGTCAAAATAAATTGTACCACTGTAGAAAATAAAAAATAAAAAAAATTCACGAGTCCCGGAACGGGACTCCATGCATGCGTGCTTAGTTCCTGACTGCTGTATTAGACAGCCCAGAACTCCACACACGCATGCGTGCTTAGTTCCTACACTTCATACTGCTCTGTTAGGCAGTCCAGATACAGAAGGAAGGGAACTCTGCCCTGCCAGCCCAGAAGTCTGTGCGGTGACAACCTCACAGACGGGAAGACAACCGGCCTGCATCGTCCGCAGGCTGGAAGCTCCAGCCTACTCACATCTCGCGGGGAAACCCAGGACAGCCTGCGCGGGCTGCTATGGAGGACGTAGCTACCATGGAGGATCGGGCTGCTTGCAGGGACAGATTCGGGCCACTACAGGCCGCTACGGAAGACTTAATAGCTGCCATGGAGGATCGGATCTGCTGGAGGGAAGGAGGTAGGGTGTGTGTGTGTGTGTGTGTGTGTGTGTGTGTGTGTTCTGTAAGTAAAATGCCCCAGTTGCTACATGGTGATGGGTAGAGAATAAGGCTTGAACCCTGTACCTTGGGTACCAAGTGGGAAGACCCTGAATTCCCTACCCACCACCATTTGTAAAACATTGCAGATTTTTGCCTCATATTTGTTCTGTTCTGTTCCTCATAATATCTGTGGTTTCTGTATTCTTGTTACTTAACACAGCCAACTAATGAACTCACTGAATATGTTTGGGGGCTGTATTCCCCATTATTGGCTTTGTTCAGGTGTTTTGTGCTAAGATGTTGACAGCTGTGGTGAGAACTGAATTCCCAAAATGGTAGCCATTTAAGTTTCAGTCTTCCTTTCTTTCATAAAACAGATGATTTGGCATAGTGGTATGCTGCTCTGACTGTTTTGCACAGGGCCGTAGGTTCAATCCTTGGCTGTGAAATGTTTGGTGGTAATACAGCATTTTATTCTAACAACTTTCCAACATTATACAAGCAATGTTTAAAATGTGTCCCTGTTTTTTGGTCTTTTGCCCCCCCCCCTCAAATTTTGGATTTTTTCAGATTTCTTGTGCTGCAAAGTTCAGAGATGCAGCTGAGTGTCAAGTAGATTTTACAAGAAGCTGAGAGCTGCAGGGGAACAAAAGTTTAGTGCTGCTTATGCCAGTCTGCTTGCATTGTTAATAACACAATAGGTAGTGTACTTGCTTTTGATACAGAAGGCTGTGGGTTCTACTCCCACAGTAGCTAGATGCATTGATGCAGTCCTTTTTGGTGAAGATACCTAGTAACTATGAACCTGTTATCAGTTTGCCATCCATTCCCTATTGCAATATTACTAGCTTATCATTTTTTTAATGCAATGTAGGCAATTTATTCCTCAAGGGCAACAGGAACTTTATTTGTAGATGAAACAATGAAATATAAAGTTGATTGCTAGCAGCAACCTCTTCATTAGTTACAGATTTCTTTAATGTGGAATTATTTAGATGACTTTTACTTCTTCAGAGATTGTGCATATTTACTGATACTGGTGTTCTGTAGAAGTTTGAGTAGACTTTTATGATAGAAATGTTCTGAATTGGGCAGTTTTGTTGTTATTGGTGCATGCATTTTGTTTCACTGTTTACTGGAAAAATGTTCTGAATTGGTGCATGCATTTTGTTTCATTGTTTACTGGAAAAATGTTCAAAACAAATTTAAAATGCCCTCTAACAAATGTACTATATTGTACAAGAAATATAATCTAATACAGTCAGGAAGGTGTATCAAAGAGCATATGTGTGTTTCGTGTGCAAGGGGCCTATGATTTGAAAACAGCCCAAAGTTAATCTTTATCTGCCACTGGCAAAATGTATCTTCTTTGAATGTGGGTTTCAATGCTGTTTCAATGAATGTGAGTTTCAAGGGCAGAGAAGTTTTAATGCTAAGTCTGTTTTCATTGTGAGATTGCATTGCTTTATTTAGCAGATGTCTTAGTGTTTGTGCTGTAAAATGCAAAATGAAACTTTCAAATGAAGTCCAAATCATCGTAGAAGTAAAGCAGTATGCACATTAGTGTTTACGGTAAATGGGGTGAAATAGCCAAGTAATGGTTCATTGGAATGGCTGCAGGGGGGAGGTTCCATTCGACCATGATTTTGAGAGGTGGAAGGGCGGCAAACTCAAAGACAGCCCCAGCTCAACTATACCTCTCAACTGTCCAGATTTTCACAGAATGAATAGATTTTTGCTTCTTATTTTTGGTTTGTTCCTCATAAAATGTGTGTTTTTCTGGCAAATAATTTAGGAATTAAGTCACTAAACAATGACAGACACTGAGTTTCAGACTTCATAACCTTCAGAAAAATGCATGCTAAAGCAAGACCTGTTATTTTATCAATTGTCTCAATTTATACCACAATTTATAGTACTGTTTATATGTTCCCCAGTATATTTAGCCTTGTCCAGATTTCTTGCAATAACAGGTTGAGAGGTACATGCAAATAAATTGCTTTATAGAATTAGGCATATCCAACCTCTCAACTGTCCCCGATTTTGGCTCAAAATGTTGCTCTTCCCCTAATAATCCTGCTGCAAAATGGCAATTGTGGAAGAAAACGTGGAGGGCTTACAATTAAGAAATAACTGTAATAATCAGAGTTATATATTACTTTTATTTTAGAAATGCATGTAGATTCTTTTATTTTGTCGGCTGCTCAAGTTAGCAGTACTAATATTAAAAAAGTGTGCCTTCTTTGACATGTTCCCAGCTGTATTGTGTGGCTATTTTATATTTTTGCATCACATTTTTGGTCCATTTTTCATAAAATTGTGTTTTTCTGGCAAATTAGTGGCAAATCATTAAAGACTGAAGTTAGAAAATAATGACAGACATTTGAGTTTCAGATTTTGTACCTTTCAGAAACTTCATACTAATGCAAGACCTACTATTCTATTATCTTTCTAAGTTTATAAGAGCAACATTTAAATTTGTCCTTATTTTTGGGCCTTTTTCCCACTTCTATGTATGCCTCTGTCTGTATTTCTTGTTTTGAGGTTGAGAGGTATGACAAATGTGTCAGGGCCATCAAAGTCAGCCAGAGACATTTCAAATTGTGACATAGTTGTTGCACCCCCCCCCCCATGTAGTAACTCTGGATGTGTCCAAGCAAGGCAAGGAGCAGTTATGCAGTGTAAATGTGCAGAGTATCCCCCATCCAAGGTAGACACAACTGCTACTTTTATTCTGTCCTTGATTTTTCAGAATGTTCTGGTTTCTGTCATATTTTTATACTGTTGCTTTATTCTTACTATTACTCAGAAAGTACCTGTTGCTCTGTGTTTAAGTAACAATGCTTTAATGACCATCAGGTAAGCTTGTCTGAGATTGTAAGATGCAACTAAGCTTTAATAAGCATACTGTTAAAGAATTGCCAACATTGAAAGCCTTTCTGCTGTTGCCATGCAGAGAATACTTACATAACTAGATAATGTATAAGCCTTGGGTATTGGAATGCATATGACAGTATTTGTAATAAAGGACAGAATTACACTATTTTAAGAAGCTCATTATATTTGTTGGAGACTTGCAGTCATTTTTGCAGGCTTTACCTGTAAACCAAACAGAATGCCATTCTATCATGTGTGGTCCACTGCATGTACAGTAATCCTTTAAGCAATGTATCTTGAGCTTGTTTCTTGTTTGCTTTTCATTTTTTACTTTGATCATGTTTTCCCCATGAAACAAGTAGATAGTTGTCAGGCAGCAGGTCTTTTTTGGATAAGAAATATTTTTACAAGTGGGGGTATCACAGAGATTGCTACTTTCAGTATGTTACTTGGCACTTTAATAAAGCTGAATATAATAAATTATAATTAGAACTGCAGTGCAGGGAGAAGAGGTTTGAGTTGAGTGCTGCTTGTTTTTCTTATACTTGATTTTGACTGGCATTCCAGTAATGTATTTAAAAAGTAATTTATTTTTTCATGTTTTACAACCTTTTTGTTTCCATCTAGATATTAAGTAAGCTGTTATGCAGCCAATGCATTGAAATATTTTTCTTCTTCTACACTTCATTTGTCTTGATTGGACTCTCATAATGATGGGTTGGCACCCAGGGCAGCGTATTTAATTAAAGTTACAGTTTTTGTGGTTTTGAGCATAGTGCCTCCCCTTTCTAGTTGGCCGTACCCCTTCCCATTGACCCCACCCATTCACCTGTCTCCTTCAGCCCCCCCTTTGATTTGAAGTCACCAGCCGCCACTGGTTACCTCACAGGGTAGATCTAATCACACAAGTCAAGGGATCTTTCATGCATCCCCACCTGCCCATGCTTCAACGGACACTGTGGGTGACAAGATTTTGATTCCTCATAGACACCTCTTTTCTAAAGATGTGCTGCAAGTCCTGCAGGAGGCCAGGAAAACTGCTACTAGGAAATCCTACTTAGCCAAATGGAAGAGGTTTTCTATTTGGTGTGTCTCATAACCTGGACCCACTTACTGTGCATGTTCCTTTGGGTCGCTCTCATTTGTGGGAGTTGCTCAGTGCTGGTTTGGCCTATTCTTCTACTAAGGCCCACTTGTGAAGACAAGGACATCTACTGTTATGGTAAGATTTTACACAAATGTACTTCCTCAAAGTTACTACTATTATTACTGGATTGTGATCTGGAATAAGTGATATAAGCAAAACGTTCCCCAAGATAAGGGCAAATGTCCTCTTTAACTGCATCATTCTAAAGTTACTCAGGATAGTTCCCTTCCAGGGACATATATTTTAAATTCAGACATTTACATATGGGTGTACAGTATACGTTTTCTCCTAGATCTGATGGGATACCATATAACCTTTATAAGAACATGGCTATATCAAGGAAAAATCCTTAAAGATTTAAATGAATGGTTAAATGATGATGTTTTGGAAGATATTTGTAAAGGTATTGTTTTATGCAAAACAGTTGAGATATGGACAGAATTCTTAATTGGAGGCCAATAACTCTTAATACTGATTAGAACATTTTTAAATATTACAGGATAGATCAAGCAAAGTATTGTATAATACATTGCACACGGGGGGGGGGGTTGGAGTTAGAGGGGAAACCCATATTGCATTTATTATTAAGATAAGTTATACATAGTATTGGTGTGGGACACAATGATGCATTGCTGATAGCATGTGATATTAAAAAAGCAAATGATAAAATGTGACATAATGCCTTATTAAGAGTTTTCATGTAAACTAAATAATTAGAAGTACATTATGCCATAGTTACACTCATTCCTGGATATAACTATTAGTTAAGGGACGGTTTGAAAAGAGAATTATGATTCAAAGGGGAGTTGAGCAGGAATGTCCTCTAAGCAGTTTACTATTTGGACTAGTTATGTCATATTAAGTATATGGTACTAGCAGATTTAAAGTCACCAGGATAGAAATTGTGCTAGGCTTATTTCTATTGATTTATCTCTCATATGCTGGTGATTTAAGTAACACAGTAACCTCTTTGTTTTAGCTAAATCATTGTTGTTAGAGACTTAATAGTGCTGGTTTTGTAATGTACAGAAAGTAGAGGGTATGGATACCCTACAAAAATTATGGATTTACTAATCACTCAAAATGGCATTACAATATTTGGGAGAAATTTTGTTGACAAACTGGTTTATTATGGTCAATGGGATTGCATCATTACTAAAATTTGATCTCTATTACATAAGTGGAAATTATTTAAATTAACTTTTAAGTAAGTATGTTTTATATTTTATGATTTGATGACAATTGGGATATTTTGGAAGTTTATTTCCCTTTCCAAAAAACAGAGACTACTACTGGAAGTTTTCTTTGTTTTTTATGGGGAAATACATTAAATGTCATAAAACAAAATATATCCTACTGTAAGACAACAGATAGTGGAGTATGACTGATTAATGTTAGTATATATCTTGTCTCATTGCATCTGCAGTATGCATTAAAATAAAAAAGAGAGCAAGATATTGAGTATTTATTGTGGTGGAACAAAGATGGGAGACTTTAGAGCATACATTACTGACTGGTACAGCAGCTAAAATATACTAGAATAAAAGTATTTCATATGTATGACTTGCATGAATTAAGCTATTTGACACTGATTATGCTGATGCTTAAAATTATTGCATATCATCAAAAACAATTTGTGATAGCTACAAGTTCATTTTAGTGCCATATGAATATGTTGGATTGCTACATGATGAATTATAGTATAATTATAGGATTATGATCTTATTCTGGTGAAATTTAAATGATTGTTGTGGGAGAAGGGATGCAGAAATCGGTTTACCTTCATAATGTCGATCGTGATATGGGCGACACGACTTGCGCAAATGCCGAAATGTGAATGTCTCCAACGTCGAATTCCGAATATGCGAACGGCAAAACCTCGCCCTTTTTTGACCCATGGTAGCATGGGTGTGGAGGTGTTGCGCGGCCGGTAATGTCAAATGTTTTTCGACATTTAACATTTTTCGCTGTTTTGGTTCATGCAAAACGCATCAATAAAGTGGCCGTTCGACAATGTGCAATCCACTATTTAAAGGTAAACTGCAGAAATCATCTTAATATTTTCATCATCTATTAATTAACGCCATAATATTTATGTTCTGTATTATAATGTCTTAGGCAGTGTACATACATTTCTGGTTCTTGTGTATATTGTATATTTTACAAATGTACCTACTTTTCCAGAACTAGATAGAACGAGAAGCCTGCTAATGAGGTTTGAATTCACTTTGATGTTGAAAGTCAAAACTGCTTTTACATAGAACATAGAGGATTTTCGAGTAGAAAAAAAGGAGTTGTTTCTGTCAAAACTGGTGATACAGAAGTGAGAGTTATGGTTTCAGGAGGTTTGGCAGCAACAGTCTTAATGTTGGTAATGGAGGAGAATGTACCAGAAGGTGAAGTGATACAGTAGACAGCAGCACTCAGAAGGCTGCTTGGAGAGGAAGGAAAACAATAGTTGTGATGAAACAACAAAAATTCAGAAGTGGCGAAGGAGAAGAGCAGAGACAAAGAGGTAGCATATCCATATGGTGAAGTAGCTGGATTTAAGGATGTGCTCTGTAAGAGGCCTGCAAGGAATTACAAAAGATAATGTGTTGAAGAGCCAAATAATGGAGGAGGTTTGCTGATTAAATGACTGCCATATGCAGAAGTAGCTACACGAAAAACTGCAGCAGTGACAAACGAATGAAAAGAATAATCATCAGGTTCATAAAAAAACTGTCAGATGAAAGAAAATTGTGGATAGGTATGGAAAAATCTGCATTTAGAAGATGGCAGAATCAATATATATCAACTTATTTATATTAAATATATATATCAATATATATCAACTATTCTCTGTCTCATATCACCTACTTAGAGGCGATCTCTGCTTGACTTACAAAGCCATGTCTGACCCAGCTCCATTAGAAATGCTACATCTAAAGAAATCCCAATCCCTCCACACCACATGCTCCAGAGACATCAACCTCAGTACCACAATCAACAGAACATGCTGGAGGGACAGGTTCATAACCCAGAGACTGCCCATGCTATGGAATAGACTTCCCATACATGTCAAGCAGAGAACCTCACTGGCCCTCTTCAAGAGAAATCTTTAAGAGTGGATGGGAAAATAGAAAATCCAGTCTAGGGATCTCTCCGGTGACTTTACTCAACAGAGGCACTGGGAGTTAACATTGGGTGGCACGATGCCAAGGTAATCCTATGGGCTAGACTTGTAAAGGCTCCAGGGCCATTAGTCTAGTACATACCTATGAACCTATGTATCCAGTGTGATAGAGGTTAATGGAAAGAAGGGAAATGTAGAATACTAGGGACACTGCTAACCACTGTTTGTCATAATTTGTCACATCTTGTACAGAATTGTAACAAAGGACTGTGTGGGCAATGTGGAGAATTTGGTCATTCAAGGAAGAATTGCAAACCAAATTGTAGAAAATATAGGTGTTGACCATTTTTGGTTTGATTACCCTTTAATTATAGAAGAAGAAGAAGGGAATAGTAAAGTAAACAGGAGCAAATCGAAGAAAGAGATCAAAGAGGAAATAGCAAAATAAAAAAACAGAACTAGAACATAAAATGGACAACAGAAAACAGGAACCTGAGACAATAGTGAAAAATAGACAAAGGCACCAAAATCCAAGGCAGTCAAGCAAGGAGATCAACTTAGTAATAGTAGTAAAAGTAATGTAATGTTTCAACTCCAGAATGCAATAAAATGGGCTCAACACAAACCCAATACACAATCAATTGTTCAACAATTGATTGTATATTGGGCTTGTGTTGAGCCCATTTTATTGTATTCTGGAGTTGAAACTTTAAATTACTTTTACTACGTTGATCTGCTTGCTTGACTGCCTTGGATTTTGGTGCCTTTATTAGATTGGTTCATTTGTAGTTTGTGAAAAATAGACAAACAGTGAAAAATGAATGAACATATTGCAAGAGAAAATAAGGGAAGAAATAAAAGGGTTTTTCATGGAAATAAATATGATGTACTTAACACAGAGGAGGAAGAAAGGAAGGTTTGCTCAGAGACAGTTGACAAAGTTTATAGGGATAAGATGAAGAAAAATAAATTGACTGGGTAAAAAAGATGCAAAAAGGAAAAGGTATATATTAGTGCAATTTCATTAAACATAAACAGCATAAAGAATGATGAGAGAAGAGGTGTTGTGTTTGAATGGTGTAAAAAGATTGATGTAATTTGTTCACAGAATGTAAGCTGTGTTGAGACAAATAAAATAGAAAGGCTTGAATTGTTCTGGGGTTGCAGTGCTTGTTAAAACGGAAGAAGTGAAAATCATGAATATGATAGTGCTGGCAGATAAAGTGTTAGTGTGCGATTTAGGGCTAAAGATGAAGCTAGTAAGATTAATCGTGTTATATACATATAGAAAAGTGAGGGAAGAAAAAAACACTTGAGGAGATAAAGAATGATAGTACTGGGTCATTTTAACTGTAATTTAAGGAAAGAAAAAGGCAAAATGTCACAGAATATTAAAATAATGAGAGAGGTGATGAAAATATTGCAGATTATGGTTAGAGAAAAAAGAATTTACGTATAAAACAGGGAATTTAAGGACAAAACTAGAACACATAATATATCCAGAGGATATGAAAGAAATTTATAGATTAAGTAAAGAAGCAATGACCATACAGCAATATAGACAGTTGTAAAGGAAAATGAAGAAATAAAAGCATGAAAATGGGTAAGAAAGTTAGCAGGTAGGTTAATCCAACTCTGTCAGTGTGGCTGTCAGTCTGGGACAGCTGTTCCTCTTAGAAGAGTAAAACTTCAATATTTGAAGATGCACATAGTTTTGTGTGTTAGTATTGCGTTAATAGGCTTTAAGGTTATTGGGGTGTTTTTTTTTTGAGGGTTTTCAGTAAAACAAAACATTGTGTAAGATGTCAAGTGGGATCAAATGGATATGACAAGAAACAACTCTATAAAAGATCAGCCTGCCAAACAGTGTATGCATGTAACACAAAAGTCGAAATGGACACAAATTAAGCTATTACACAAAAAAGGTGGGAATAATAACTTTTTAACATAATGACACTTTCTATATTATCTTTAAATGTAAATGGTCTCAGAGATGCATATAAAAAGAGTAGTGAACTATATTTAAAAATGTAGTTAAAATAGTTATGCTACAGGAGACACATTTGGAAAGAATTGGGCATGTGAATTTCATAAAGAAAGGTTTTCAGGAAGGTTATTCAGCAGAATACCTGGGACAAAGGAAAAAAAGGAGCACCTATATTAATTGCTAGAGGAGCTCCAATAGTGATAGAAGACAATGAAAAAGATAATGGCTAATTTGTAGAACTAAAGGGCTGCTGGCAAGGGAGGAGGATTACAAGGGCATATATTTATATTCCACCTACAACTGCTATAACAGAGCTTAAGAAAATTCAGAGATAATTACTCAGCTTTCAGCAGGTAATATTACTTATAGGTGGGGACTGGAATTTGATTTTCCGCAACATTGATGTATCTTGGGGGCCCAGAAGGGAAAATATAACAAAGGAGGGTAGATTTTTCAAGAAATTTATGAAAATATTCAGCATGGAAGATGTCAATTCAGTAGCAGGAGATCGGAGTGAATTTACATATTCCCCAAGATACAAAAATTGGGCTAGGCTAGACATAACTTATAGTTCATATAAATATGTGCATTTAATTGAAAGTTTTGATACACATGCAATAACTATCCAATAACTATTGCAGCTCAAATACCAATAACTACAATAAAAATGCAGGATAATGAAATGCAAATGAGACACTGGCACTTTTCCACCTGTCTGTTGAAGAGAAAGGAATTTAAGGAATGGGTTTTGAACTTATCAGAAATTTGGGATGCATGACTAGGCTTAAAAAGGCCCTTGTGGTTGTTAGCCTAGAAAATACCTATGAAGTAAGACCTCTAGTTGGTTTGGGTAGTGGAAATTATGCATGAGTGAGTTGAGAAGATAGAAATTTCTTCTGAAATTATAGGTAGGGAGTGGGATAAAATTAAAGTGGAGTTTAAAAACAGGGTGGAAATAAAAGCAAGAGAGAGAGATGGTTAAGAAGGAACAAAAATATTTATAGGGACTGACAAAAATTAAAGTATTGCAGAATCGAGGGAATCTCACAGAACAAGAAGAGAAGCAATTGCTGAATGATAAACAGAAAATAAAGGACTACCTTGATAGTATGCATGAGTTTAGAAAGATTGCTGTTAAGCAACTGTTTTTGATAACTCCAGGGCACAAAAACTTTAGCACAACAACAAAAAGTAGAAAGGGCTGTTGCCAAACTTAAGAAGACTATAACGAAGCAAGATAACAAGAGTCATATAGAGGTAATAGAAAACTTTCAGAAAGTTTATGAAAATCTGTATAAAGCAAAGAATTGTGGAAAACGAGAAAAGGTACAAATAGAAATGTTAATGGAAAAATTAAATATGCCAAGGTTAGAGGTGAATGAAGTTCAATTGGTAACAGTTAGGACATGATGGGATGAGATACAAATGGTGAGGTATAACCAATCTACAGGAAAATCCCTAGGAAGAGATGGTGTTCCTGTGGAAGTTTGGAGGGGAAAAATCTGATAAAGATCTAGAAGGTTTTGTTTAACAATATCATAAGAGGAGAAGCACCAACATCCTGGAGGAAAGTGGTGGTGGCTGTAATACCTAAAGAGGGTAAAGACACATCAGATCCATCTTTATACAGGCCTATTTCAATCCTAAACCATGATTATAAAAGTGTTTATGTCTATAGTGGCCAAAAGGTGATGCCAAAATTGATAGATACAGATCAATGTGGTTTTGTGGAAAGGAGGCAAACATTTGACAACATTAACAGAACAATGGTGATCCAGAGGGAAGAGAGTGTACGAAAATACCATTGTTGCTGTTGATGCAGAGAAAGCATTTGAGTAAGCTGGGAGTTTATGAGTAGGGTAATGGAAGCATTTACATTCCCTGATAAAATTATACTGTTGATTAGGAGGATATATGAGGGATCGGAGGCAAAAATTAAAGTGGGTGGGGTCCTCTCTGATAATTTCTGTTTGGGCAGAGGAACCAGGTAGGTATGTTCTCCTCCCCCTTTGCTATTTGTATTATATTTAGAACCATTTGTAAAGAAAATAAGGGACTCCGAAATTCAAGGGTATAATTGGTATGGTAGTCAAGAAAGGCTGGATCTATTTGAAAATAATAATGTATACCTGATAAAACCAAAAAAGGACTTTTAATTGTTGTAGAACATTTTGAGAACATTTCAAGTCATTTTAGGATACAAAAATTAATGAAGCTAAAACAAAGGCAATAGTTGTAAACTATGTAGACACACATGAATTATTTCAGCAATATCCAGATTTATGGCAACATGATAAAATTAAGTACTTAGCAGTATGAATTAAAAAGGATTCTTGTTTGACAGCTAAGTATAAGTGGGAAGAGACTAAACAAAAGATAATAAAAAACTAAAAAAGTTTAAGTTCTGTTTTGTGGATATGGATAGCAATATACAAGCAGTTAAATAGAGGTTAGGCATATTTTTATCAACCAGAGGAGAAGTTGTGGATAGTGAACAATAAAGAACTTAACGAGTTTATCTGGGAGAAGACTGCAAGAGTCAAGTGGGATAAGATGCGTTTTCCAATAGAACAAGGCAGTTTGGGATTACCAAATTTGAAGGGGCACTTCAGAACTACACAGTTAAGTTTTGATTCAAAGTGGAAAGGGATGATGATGATGAAACAAGTGGAAGCTCAAGAAACAAGGATAGACAGGGATTTTGGATGCAGCTCCTTAAGAATAGCAGTAACCATATATAATATTACATTCATAAAGCAGCAGAAAGTATTCTAAGAACTAAGTCAACACTGGAATGGAGAAAGGAGATTCTGCCAATAGGGATGTCTGCAATTAGCAATAAAGACAATAGGCATAAGGGTACTGGAATTTATTGGAGAAAACCTCAAAAGAACCAAGGTACTGAGAGCAAATACATAGGAAGGGAAAGGTAATAGACTGGGAAGAGGCCAAGAATTTATTTGGACTGCAGGGCCAAGATTGCCTTCCTCATCAAGGATCAATATCAATGTATAAGCAAACAGAAAGAAATAGTGGGATCGTAAGTGAAAGACCAGGACTGGCAGAGTTTTTAGTAGAATCAAGAGTTGAAGCTGCTGTTAAAAAGGGAATAATTAGTACAGCATAAAAATATTGCATGATAGAGCATAACATATTCCATGATGACTATAAGAATCAACCAGAAGAGGTTAGATAGGATTGGGAAAAGAGATCTGATAAGCAATTCACAAATAAACAATGGAGGGATATATGTATGCCTCCCAAATATGCAACAAAATCTAGAAAATTTAGGATTTTTGCTTGAAAATATTTATATAGGTATTTTCATACCCGAAGTGGACTTCTGAGAATTTTTCCTCAGGTATATAGCAAATGGGGGTGTGATGGGGAAGAAAGAGGTAATTGGTATTTTCTGGGAGTGTAATAAGTTGGCAGACTTTAACAATTCCCTCCAGACTACTGTATCAGAAATACTGGGTGATCAAACTGGTATAACTAAGGACATTTTTTGAGCTATGATACCGAATTGCCTAGACATAGTAAGGCCTTGCTGAGCCTAATTATGGTGGCTGCCAAAAAGCATTTACTAGAAAATGGAAATGAAAGTTTAAACCAACTTTACTAGAAACACAACGTAGTAACAGAGATTAAACAACTGGAAATTAGATCTTTTGACAAGAGTAGGAGCAAATTACATAGAAAAAATGGGAATTGTTGGAACAGTACATGCAGCGGAAGAACGTGGTTTTAGAAAGGCAGGATTTGAATGAGCTATTTAATGTTTGACTGATAGAGAATTGATAGATAAATGATGTACAAATGTTGGCAACTAAAATTACGTCAGTATGGTTTGTTTTCATTTATATAAATGTATGATTGCCTATGTCGTGAGCTATGATTTAATAAAGATGTTTCTTGTTTAAATAAAGAAAGTCAGCAGGTAAAATTTAGTTAATGAATATCTGCAAAGATGAAAGGAGAGATTTGTGGATGAAGCATTCAACAATGAAACCATTTTACAAGAGAATAACCCATTGGTTGCAAATATATAAAAAAGTACAACAATTTACATTCAGGCAAAAAAAGAATTCAGAAGAAAAAAATAAAGAAAAATAAAAAGAAAGTTGTGAGAAATTACTGCAAGTAGGTGATAACTGCAAAAGATGGAGTAAAACTACATAAATATAAGAAAAACTTTAAAGATTACTGTTTAGACTATTTTTTCAAAGGGAAAATTAATTTTATCTTTTTCAGGTGAAGCAGTAAGATATAACAAATAAAATGGAGCTTATGAAAAACAAGGATGGAGAGGAGGAGATTATTAATATTGTGGAAGAATATGTAAAACAGATGTAGGAGAAAAAATATGTTGAAAAAGGTATATAGAAAGAAAATTAGGAGAGATGGTAGCAAAAGAAAAAGAAATTCTAAAAAGGAGTTAGAAGACATGATAAATGAAAGGAAGGAAAAACCTACACCTGGACCAGATGGTTTATGGTATGATTTTATAAAGAAATGACAGAAAGAGTATTTTTTGGAAGCAATAAGGGGGTTGATGAATGTAGGAGTAAAAGAAGAAATTTGTGAAGGCTTAATAAACTTCATATGAAAAATGGTGAGAAAAGACCCACAAAACTGGAGGACAATAACATTGGGAAATACAGATTTTTTTTTAATATAAATTATTTATAAAGAAAACTGTGTGGTAGATACAGTAATAACCGAGATGGCATATCGAGGAAAGAAATCTAAGTGAAACGCTTGTGATAATAAAAGTGGCAGTAGAAAATATAAGAGCTGGGAGTGTAATAAGTTGGCAGACTTTAACAATTCACATCACAGGAGAAATGCCTGTGATGTGACAGAAAACCTTTGATAATATAAATCATAATGAAATGCAGTATATTTTAGAAGAATATGGTAAGGAACATTTTAATATTTATTCATTAAGTCACTTTATGAAGTATATTGGGGGTCTGTGATGGTGACTAAATGGTTATGAAAAAAGACTAATATAAAGGGGGTGAAATAAGGGTGTCTAATAAGTATGTGAATGTTTTAAATGGAGATTAATTCTGTCATAAGAACCTGTCAGATTGGTCTAGAAGAAGCAAGATGGAAGGATAGTAATAATACAATTTCCATTAATGTTACTTTATGCAAATGACTTAGTATTAATAAAGTATAGATGACAGAAATTATTGTTAAAACAGGAGCATTACCAATGAGAGTAGGTTTATATTTAATAAAAAGAGCAAAGTATTTGGAGAAGTGATACAGATAGGGGAATTTATTTCACAAGAAATGAAACTGGTGTATTAGGTGTACTATTTGGAAAAAATCAGGTCACGATAAAGGACTGGAGAGACTTGCTGCAAACAGTAACACTGGCAAAGTGATGGAACGTATTTCAACCGTCTTTTAAGAAAAAATGTTTATAAGTTGAATACATATGTTTGTGGAAAATTAGCTTATTAGGTGGTGAATATATGCTTTCTAGCTTTATGGAAAAATGACTGTTAAGTCACTTATTGGGTTCAAGGAACTTCAAGATTAAATCCAGTGAAAGAGAAATAGTATATCATGTGGGACAAAATGAGGGCTGAAGTTGTCTAAATATTTAACAAGGCATTGAAATTAAGAAGACTGAATGGAATGTCTTCATAGTAAACTGAAAGTAGACTAAATGGATTAGAAAACAATCCCAAAAGAAATTGTTAAAATATAAAAAGTCTTCTATATAGCCATGGAAAAAGGGTAGAAATGAAAAACAATCAAAGAATCACTGAGCAAAAGAAAAGCTACTAATAAAGCAAAAACGTAAGTTCTGCTGAAGTTCTTTGGAATCTTTTGCTTCTATGCTGACAGCGCCCAAAGGTAACTCAAACATTTCTCCTCAACTTTGCTGCTATGTCAAGTCAGAATGAAAACAACTCTGACAATGCTAAGTATACCAAAACCTGAGAAAATAACTCTACAAGTACAGGAATTTAATCAAAGGTCAGAATGTAATATTCTGGAGACCAACTTATGTTCACACATTTCAGAACACTCTAGATAATCATAGTTGTCTCTTTACAGACCTCTATGAAAATCTTCTGTATCCAGGGCCTGTAATGAGAAACAATGTCATACTTAATCAAGATGCAAAACATTGAAATTGAAATATCTGATGTACAGCATATCATCAGCTTAGTGAATCAAACAAAACCCCACAAAAATCCTTCATAGCAATTGGTTTTGCAGGGGCACTGCACCACAGAGGAAGGGGCACTGCTCCATACCTAAAATATATATATATATATATATATATATATATATATATATATATATATATATATATGTACCACCATACAGTTCTTACAATCAGAGATGAAGAAAAGTGTTAAAAACCTTCATATGTGACATCTTCTGAGTTGTGTGACCTCTATATGGATGGCACATTCAATAAAGCTCCAGCACACAAAGATATAAATATATAACTGCAGTATCTTGTGTTGCAAAAGGTTGGGGGTTGGCATAATGGTTAAGGTGTTTATACCATAGACACAAGGTACAAGGTTTGATTCTTACCTCTGGGATGGGAAATTTGGATAGGCTAAAATGGCCCACAATGGCAGATAGCCTAGCACTAGCCTACAAACCTATAAATGCAACTGCACAAAGTCAACATAATGCTCATTGTATATTATCTAGTCACAGATTAAAAGTTACTTATCAAGTAAAATTTTAAACTAGTCCAAGAAGGTACTTGTAGCCCATCAGCAGCCTAGATAAGTCCTGAAGAAGGGATCAAATACCACTGTTCTTTTAGAGTAGACACCAGAAATGTTTCATTAGTGGCAGCACAGATGACAACAGTTAAAAGGAAAAGAAAAAGATCTCCTTGTCAGATGCTCTTAGATGAAGAAAAACACTTCAACACAAAAAAGTATAGGAAGCGAGCTTGGTGCCTGGGTTGATATGACCATGGTGTGCCTCTTGGCCTCCTCCCAAACTTCTACCCTGTTCATGACCTCCCCTAAGCAATAAGGACAGGTATGTGGCATCAATGAATGTTCTGAAATACATAACCTGCACTTCTGTTACTGTAGCTGTGAAATTGAAAGGTACCAACTAGAGCTGTGATCATTTACATTTCATTTTACTGTAATAGAGAAGCAACATACAGTATTTTTAAAAAAAATTCTGATAAACAGCATTTTGCTACATTTCTGAATGGAGTTGTGACATTCTGCTTTGAATTTCATTAAGATGACCATACATTCTTAACATTGTGCTATGCTGTGGTAATAAATGCTATTCTGAAATACTCAAACTGTGCTATTCTGATATGGAAGGGTGCCCTCAATGGAGCCATGACATTCTGCACTGGTAAATTAAGTCACATAAAAAACACAGGCACATTTTCTACTAACTTAGTGCTTTTGGAGTGGAGCTGTGACATAAGTAAAATACAGCACTTTCAAATACCTGCAGATCTAACATTTAATACTTGTACTACTGAACTAAAAATGTAGGGACACATTGTTATCAACAGAGTTGTATCCTGACAAGCCTTATTCTGAAATGTCTGATTTGAGACTCTTAGCAGGATCTCTGGAACTGTTATATGTTGTATTGCACTTTACAACAAATGAGAAATAACAGTCTATTTAAAATACATACATAAATAAAAAACAGAATGGCATTATTAGTAACACTGTGCTACTGCAGTGGAGCAGTAAAATAAAGCAAAACTGTATATGGAGAACGACATTTAACATTACATTTGATCTTAGTTAAAAGGACGGCAGCACTGTATTTAATAAAAAAATAGTTACTCATTGTTAGCAATGTAACTTTATACACTGACAAAGCCCTTCTCTGCGGTGTGTGGTGATGGAGCTATGGCTTCTAAGTGGGATTGTGACATTTTCACAACTGTGTATAGTAATAGAGAATAACATATAGTAGAGATTCCTATCCTCATTCCAGAATATCTCAGCTTTCACTTTTTCTCTTGCTTTGTGCTGGAGTGAGACAGAGAAAGTTGCTAAGCAATGAACTAGGTTAACATGAGGAATGTGATTTGTATCCTCAAAATCTCTTAAAATAAGATAGGGAAGTTAAAGTCTGAATAAAAAAAAAGGCAGAGGTAAAACGTAAATTATATATGAGACTTTTCTGGTGGCCTACAGGAGATTCTATTTCTCCAAAAAAGAGATTCAACAATGCTGCTGTTCAGATTAGTTAAGCAGACTCTTCCTTTACTTTTCCAGATTATCAAGGACAACATATGAAAGTGAGCTACAAATATCCAGATGCCTAAACTATTGTCCCTGAAAAGAGTATTATATAGAGCTTTGACTGCCAGAAAGAATTTGGATAATAGTCATAGGATCATAGGCGGTTACTAGGCTAATGGACCTGGGACCCTTACAAGTCTAACCAAGAGTTTATCCACAAAAAAGAAACCTCAGTCAGCACCTGTCAATGAGGGAGAAAGGTGGAACCCCTGGGAGAAATTTGTGGTTTCCCATCCACTCATCAAGGTTGCGCTTGAAGAGGGTCAAGCGAGGTACTCTGTTTGACATGTATGGGAAGTCTATTCCACAGATGAGGCAGCCTCTGGGAGACAAACCTGTCTCTCCAGCAGGTTTTGTTGATGTCACATATTAGAATTAGGCCTATTGAGGAGTTAAACTTATGGATATGGAGCATCTCTAGTAGGGCAGGGTCATATATTGCCTTGTAGGCAAGACACAGATCACCTCTGAGAAATCTGTATGATACCGAGTAAAGTGAGAGTGATTTGAGCCTGTCCACATAGAACAGGTGTTGGAGGCCATGGATTCTCTTTGTGAAGTATTTCTGTGGCCTTTCCAGTTGGTGCAGATGTTTGGAAAGGTACATACTAAATGGGGCATTATACTCTATTATAGGTCTAATGAGGGAGGAGTAGAGAGAGAAGTAATATCCTCCTTTTTTCTGGTTGCAATTCCTTTACTTATGAGATGAACCAAGTCAAAGGCTTTTCTGACCACTGCTGCCACATGATGGTCGAATGTGAGATTGTTGTCAACCTGAGTACCCAGATCTCTCATCACGGGTTGTGTGCTTAGGGAGTTTTCATTGATGTGGTAATCAGTAAGGGCCATGTTTATGCCAAATGGTATGATAATACATTTTTTTGCGTTTAACTTAAGGCCATGACTTTGGCACCAGTTACTGTAGCTGTGAGACCCTCTTGCAGTATGTTAACATCATTTGGGGAGTCAATGACAGCACCCAACTTACAGTCATCCACAAACTAGGTCAGCCTCAGGCGCTTTGTCTTTTCCAGGACCTCTGAAAAGTAGATGCCAAATAGTAGGGGTACCAGGACAGATCCCTGGAGAACACCACTAGTGACAGGTCTGTTGTCTGAGATGGTGGCACCTATTTTGACCTTGTGGGTCCTATCTGTGAGCCAGTTGGCCACCCATCTGATGAGATAGGGATTAACACCAAGTTGTGCTAGCTTTTTGATAATGCCCTAGTGGGGGATTGTGTCAAAGGAGTGCCCAGGTGAAGGTAAGCTGTATGTACTGACTTTCCCTCATCCAGGGCCTTGGTAGCAGTCTCAAAGAAGTCAACTAGGTTCAATAGGCAAGATCTGCCCTTGATGAATCCGAACTGGGTGGGGTCGAGTGTTTGGAGATTGCCTATGTCCTTCTTTATGAGATGCATAATAATAATACACTCCATGTCTTTACAGATCAGACTTGTCAAGCAAATGGGATGATAGTTTCCCAGATCAGTAGTGGCACCACCTTTGTGCAATGGGCTGATGATGGTAGTTCTCCATTCTGCTGGAATGAAACCTGTAATTAGGCTGTGGTTGAATAGGATGCTCAATGGCAAATCTAGTTCTTGCTGGAGATGGTGCAGAATACAGTCTGGAATATTATCAGGTCCCATAGAAGCTGTGTTCTTTGCCTTGGATAAGGCCTTTAACACTTGATATGCGGAGATGTGAGGTGTGGGAGAAGTATTATGGATGTCAACTGGGCCTTTGGGGGGGCAATAAGGGGGTGATGTTTGTGCTGAACCTATCAGCCAGCAGGTTGGCTAAGTCAGCAGGATCAGTGTAAGTGGTACCATTAAATACTAATTCGGAACAAACTTGGGCTTTGCCATGGAGGTTCCTAACGCAACTGAAGAAGGACTTGTGATTTCCCTTTGTTTCAGAGGCTAGTTTCAACTCATAATTGGCTTTGGAGCTTTTCACTAGTGATCTAATTTGCTTGTTGAGGTGGAGGACGGAGATTTTCCGATTTGAGATTTGTTCCTTTTTACCCTTGGACAACAGTTTATTTCTTTTGTTGTAAAGCCTGTTGATAGAGGATGTCCACTAGACAGGTTTGTGTTTCCTTGAGGAGCAGGTTTTAGTTCTGTTGGGTATGGCTGAGTCCATGCAGTTGTACAGGTGCTTGTATAATGCACTGCTGTACTGTTCAGCATAGATTTCTGTATCCTCTTATGGGGGTGGTGGTTTGAAGCTGCTGATACCCTCCTTTAGGAGGGTGTATTCAACTTTTGAGAAGTTTTTTAGCCTGGTTATTGCTGAGGAGGGGTTGGGTGGGATAGAAACTTCGAATGAGACAGACTGATGATCTGATCTCACCAGGGAAAAACATACTATGGGAGTGGTGCAGCAGTCACCCACATACCTCCCAACCGTACTGAATTACTCAGGTAAAACTAAGTTTTGGGGTCAAATAATGGGGTGCCATGATTTCCGAGTGGTACCCCTTCATTTCCAATTTTTCAGCTTTTATTTCTTTAAAAGAAATCTTTTGCGCATTTTGAGCTGACGTCATCATGTGCGCGATGACGTCAGCTCCATCAGCCTGTCAGAATTGAACTTAAGGGCTCACAACATTCACATTTCCATTTGACTGCTTTCAAATTGTGTGAGCGGGAAGGACTGGGCTTCTTCTACTGGACTGTCTGGGCTGCTTGTTTCTACTACTGTGCAGATGCAGAGCTTTAAGCAAGAGGAGCAGGAAGGAAGGACAGTCTGGGCTGCTTCTACTACTGGACAGATGCAGAGCTTTATGCGACTGCGAGCGGAACAGGAAGGAAGGACTGTCTGGGCAAATGCAGAGCTTTATACGAGCAGACTGGAATGCTTCAAGTAGGAAACAAGGGTGTGTGTGTGTGTGTGTGTGTGTGTGTGTTCATAGCTTTTGGACTTCCCTTTCTCCATGAACTACTGTAAATATAGATATTTCTTAATAGCAGTCTTGAGAATATGGCTGTAGCTATTTTCAAATGTTGACTAAAGCAATTGTTTTATATATCATATGATATTTAAAGATGTTGTGCACACTTCATACAGGAGTTAAACTTTTGTCATGCCACCTTTTCAAGCATCGGGCCTGAAGGTAGTCTGTGTTAAGAACTTGATGCAAGTTATTAAATGGTATACAGTAATGTTTACAAAACAGACGTATATTTAACAATAATTAGAGATTTCATTTCTGATATTCACTACACTCTTGTCTTTACAGCACTCAATAATATAAAGGAGAAAGGCTCAATTTATAATGTACAGCAATCTCTCAGAGATTTCTTGTAGACCCCTATTTTTGTTAATATTTTGTGCTGGATTAGACTAAAAGTCATTTGTAAGTTGCATTAAAATGCGATATTGCACTTTATTACTTATGATAGACCATGCTATTATGACATCTTTTCTCTGTAGTGGTATATTAATCTGATCATATGCTATAGACATACATACCAGGCAAAGATAACAAAGCAGTCCTGGCACCCCTGAATGGGAGACAGCAGTTCACAGAAAAACAGTACAGATGCTATATCTGACCCAAGATTGCAAAGATGGCATGTGGACTGACTTAAGGTTGCCATGCAATGGTGAAATAAAGCTCCTGAGATCTGCACAGTTACCATTGCCATAGCAATCATTTCATAGGTAAAACCAGTTACTGATCTTTTCCCAGGTTTGATCTTCTCTGATATTTTTACATTGTTTTGTTTAACTTTGCATTTCAGTGTCATATTGTGTGGTATGAGCTATACCTACAAATGGCCGTAGAGCTGTACACTTTCTTAATATGCATGCACGAGTACAAATGAGCAAAAAACAGACATACAAATAAATAAATATAAACTTTTGCTGTTTTCATCTCCTGCTTAAAATAGTACCTTGAAAATATAACAGCTCAGTTATTGCACTGGCCAGAGGATGTACTCAGGCTCAAACCTTGTACCTTGGGTACAGGTAAAAAGAGCCTAAAGTCCCTACCCACCACCCCTTGTGAAAACTCTCCAGATTTGTGCCTCACATTTTTGTTCAGGTTCCTCATAAAATCTGTGGTTTTCTGGATTTTACTGGCAAATCAGTGAAGAATTGACTTCACTAAATAATGACAGGCATTTGAATTTCAGACTCCATTATCTTCAGAAAATAAATAGTAACACACAACCTTTTATTCTAGCAATTTTCTAATTTTATAAGATCAGTATTTGAAATGTGTCCCTATTTTGGGGGCTCTATTCCCCCATTATTGGCTTTGTCCAGGTTTTTTGTGCTAAGAGGTTGAGAGCTATGGTGAGAAGTGATGACTGGATTCTGTATACCCCCATTATTGGCTTTGTCCAGTTTTTTTGTGCTATATATAGTATGTGTGTGTGGAAGTAGACTTTTATGATTGAAATGTTCTGAATTGAGCAATTTTGTCATTATTGTTTCATTGCCTTAATGAAAAAATGTTCAAACAATTAATTTAAAATGTGCTCTAAGTCTAACAGGTGTGCTGTATTATACAAGGAATATAATTTAATAAAGTCAGGAAGGTGTATCAAAGAACACATGTATGTTTCTTGTTTTGTGTGCAAGGGGTCTATGATTTGAAAACAGCCCAAAGGTAATCTTTATCCACCACTGGCCAGATGCATCATTTTCTTTGGATGCAGTGTGGGTTTCAATGACGTTTCAATGAATGCAAGTTTCAAAGGCAGAGAAGTTTTAATCCTAAGTCAGTTTTCATTGTGAGACAGTATTGCTTTGTTTAGCAGATGTCTATTATGTTGTGCTATAAAATGTAAAAATAAAATCCAAATAATCATTGTAGAAGTAAAGCAGTATGCACATTAGTGTTTACGGTAAATAGGGAGAAAAAGCCAGGTAATGGAACATTGGAATGGCTGCAGGGAGGCTCTGGTGCCATATTTTGGTTGTCTGTTCTTTAGATTGCTTTTGAATGTTGGTATCCCACCCTCCCTTGCTCACCAGGTCCCCAATAAGACTCCCCACTGGCACAGTTATAGGATCCAGGTCTCAGCCTAACTAGGCAAGCTAGAAGCTCCAGTACCCTTTCAGTCCAACCAGTACTTCGTGTCCCTGCCAAGTAGCTGACACAACACACACACACTTTGAGATAAGTATTTATACAACTTCACAGACTCTCCTGGGAAAGGCTGACACAGATTCTCCAGCTGTGCCCCTTTACCCAGGCTATACTGTAGTAATTACTGCCACCACCCAGTTAATAATATCAGCTACAAAAAGGCCCTTAAAAGGGTGTCCAATTATTACTGTGCAATATTATTATCCAATGGTAGTAAGACTAACAGTCAAGGCTTACTTTAGATTGCCCATTACAATAATCTCTATAAATATGCAATGTATTCTAGAGCTTATCTCTACACAAAGCAGCCACAGGTAGAAGGTATTAAAAATATTTAATAATAAATAATTAAACCACAAGACAAAACTACTACACCACAGAGATATCTAAGAGTTCAGAGATCACACAGAAGCTTAAAATACAGTAGGAGAGGTCTGATTTCAAAGGAAAAACCTTATTAATCTTTACTAGCTTTAACTATTCCTACAAGAAATCACAGTGCTAGAAACTTACATGTGAGCATAAGCAGAGTGCTGGTAAGTTGTATATCAATATCAAAATGCCCCATAGTCTCTCTCTGAGACACAGTTTATAAAACATCACTAACAAACATGTCTCTAGGTCCTCCCCAGATTACATCATTTTTAACACTTAGGTTTTCCCAGTATTCATATTGCATCATCGTAACACCTGCTCTGAGTTCCCAAGCTAATAGAAACTCCATTTACATTATTTAACAAGCTAACACCCAAACAGGAGAACACAACAATAAAAGGCATTTCACATATACACTCAAGCAATTAGTCCTTAGTTAACACAATAGACAGACTGTCTTCAGTCAGCCTGACCGGAACCAACTTTAAAGATCAAAGAATGTCATAAAATCATTTCAATTTCAAAAGACAAATTTGAAAGGCTTGACTTAGTTTTTCTTTACAGCAAGGGGGCAATCTTGTAACAATCTTGAAGTTCACATTTTACAGTGTTTTCTTTACACTCAAGAAACATGCCTGTATTTTACATTTATTATCAAGAAAACATGCCTGTATTTTACATTTATTTACAAATGCCATAATTAGATATCAAATTCTATTTGACTAGGTCGGCAGCCTTTGCCCATCTCTCCCCAATCGTCACACCCTGTAATGCTTTACACACTTCCTTAGCCTTGCTTACCTTGGTTTTCATGGAGAAAAGAACATTCTGTAGCTGGTGAGATAGAATCTTTCCCAGAAAAAGAACAGTCTGTAGCCTTCCCTTGGGAACTGTTATCTCTCATGTTTGACCAGATATGTCATTCGTCCCTTCTGCTCAACTGTCTTTTCTAAAATGTATGCATAAATGTAACACGATTCTGACACATTTCTAGGCCAGTTTTACTTTTTAGTTTGTCTAATGCCCAATAACTACTTCAAAATGGAAGTCCTTAATCTAACATGGGGGATTTTAGATGCAATAATACCAGAGGGAGTATATGGTGTAAAGAAAATAAATGCAAGTGAAATGCTTGTGATAATAAATGTGGTAGTAGAAAATATAAGACATGGGAAAGGTATAGGAAGAATGGGAGCCTGTGAAGTGGCAAAAAAATACATTTCATTATAGTTTATGTTAACAGGATTATTTTGGAAGACTATAGTATAGGAAAGAAAATGTTAACAGTTATTAAGTCACTTTATGAAGTAAGTACATTGGGTGTCTGTGATGGTGAATGGATGATGGATGGTCAGGAAAAAAGACTAAAATAGAAAGGAAATAAAATAAGGGTGCCCAATGAGTATGTGGCTGTTTTCAGTGAGGATGAATGCAGTTATAAGAACCTGTGAGAATGTAGTTTCCTGGAAGTTTCCACAGATATTTATGGAAATTAAAGTTCTCCTGAGACAAGAGAAGCAATGGCATAGCTTTCAATAAAGTCTGATTACTGCAAGACAGTATGTTAGGGCACTGGATTTCAAGTCATGATACAGCCTTCTTGTCTCGTATTCACTATTGCACATGAAGATACAGTAATTCCTCCATAAGAAGAAAATAAAGAATGTTTCTGATTGCAGGATCCAGACAACCTATTAAACTAGCCACCTTTGATTTATTAGCAAATGACAGCATATTGTACAGGTTGTCGTAAACACACTTAGGAACCTTTCAGAACAAGATAAATGGATGTGTCAGCAAAGGACTCTTCATATCAACTTGAAGCAAATTAGTCCAGCCTTTACAGACTTTCAGGACAGTTTTGTTCTAGGTTATCTTCAAATCAACTCCAACACTTCCTTGATTTAGTATATCAAAAGCCAAGGAGGCATAAAATCCTTGTAGCTCTGTGTAGAGGTGCTTCAGATGTAGGATGGGTTATGTAACACAATCTTCTACTAACAGTAGATTTTCCAGGAGAGCAGAATTTTCCAACATATTCTCACACAAGGAAAAATAGCTCACAAATGGTGATATGTTATTTATTTATTTATCATTTTTGTTGACCGGGAAAGTCCGACTAGGTTCCACAGAGCCTGTTTTCAGCGGAGGCCTGGGGAGAAATGCTCCAGATGCATGTCTTTGGAATGTGGGAGAAAACCAGAGTACCCGGAGGAAACCCACATGAACACAGGGAGAACATGAAAACTCTACACAGAAGGCACCCCAGCCGAGAATCGAACCGGTGACCCTCTTGCTGTGAGGTGACAACATTAACTGCTGCACCACTGCGCCGTTATGATCTTTCAACAGACTTGCAGTGTGACATGCTCAAAGTGAACCTCTGCTACACGTCAATACTCAAATTCTAGCCTTCTGCTGTCTTGCTCATCATACAGTTTGGAAAATGGGTACTTTTTTCCCACTTGAATTCAGGATCTCATATATGTCTTTACTCCAATCTATGTATTTCAGAAAGTTCTCCTTAAAGCCAAGGCAGTGGTTTCCTCTTCTTGATTCACTAAATATTATGACTCTTACTTTAGCACAAGAATCTCCTTACTCGTTAAAAAAAAAAAAAAAAAAATGTTTCACTCCACTCTCAAGATTTTGACTTTTTTTTCTGAAATCTTTTTGCCTCCATGCCTGCCAATTATTAAGCCTTCACCTATCTATCTTGACCTAATTTTTTCCCCATATTGGGTATCTCCAGCCTAGACGTAATAGCAGACAAAGGGGAAGGGTGTCATCCAGGCAGTCATGGAGGTGGTCTGCCCCCCTGCTGGTATCCTGGCAATGATGATGTTTCTAGTGAGGCCTTAACCCAACACCTGATGGCTGATCTGAGCACCCAGTCCCCCACAGGGCCTCCTATGCCCTACTTACACATGTGCATCCTGCTATTCACATACTGACAGCTACTGTCTCTGTATATGGAGGGTTAGGGCTGTGTTTTTGCTGCCATGCAAGTCAAGTATCGATAAGCACATGAAAATCTCCTCTCCCTAATGGGCAAGCTAGTGTCACCCATTCTTTCCCATCCATCTCTTCTCAGCTCTTTGAGTACCAACCTAGCACTGTATATCAGATCACATGGGTGACATTTAGGGCTTTATGCTTTTATGCTATAGAGGTTAGAAAGCCCAATCTTTCGCATGAAGAATACAATTCTAAGTATACTCCCTTTCCATTCCCACAGAAAACATAACTTTTAGGAAAGCAAACAAACCAAGTAAAAAAAATTTAGCAGTCACGGTGGTGCAGCAGTTAGCATTGTCGCCTCACAGCAAGAGGTTCTCCGGTTCAATCCTCGGCTGGGGTGCCCTCTGTGGAGAGTCTGCATGTCCTTCCTGTGATTGTGTGGGTTTCCTCCGGGTGCTCTGGTTTCCTTCCACATCCTAAAGACATGCTGTAGATGGATTGGATACTCTAAATTGGCCCTAGGTGTGAGTGAGTGCATGTGTGTGCCTTCTGTGGAAGGTTGGGTGCCGGGCTGGCAACTCGACACTGTAAAACCCTACTGCCAATCATGAGTGGACAGGTGATCCGCTGTGGCGACCCCTAAGTGGGAAAAAGCTGAAAGAAGAAGCTTCAGAAATGAAAGAGATTGCTTAACAGGATTACAATGAATCTTTCTGATAAATCTTTACTTGGGAGTGTAATGTGTTTAAGACAACCAAGAAGACAGATCACTTATCACTAGACTTGAACTTCATAGTGGAAATATTAGCTCTGCCTGTAAACCAGAAGACTCTGAGGTTATTAAAATACTTCTCCTGGAAATCCCATTTCCTTATCACAGTCACTTCAGGCAAGAGGATTCTGACTTACAGTACATGCTTTAATGTACAACTCTTATATAATATTCCACTTTGAAATGTCCTCACTGAAATTTGTTTCTTGCTAAAAGCAGTTTTTGCCATCACTCTGAACCAATCTATTTAACTTCCATTTTTTGGCCAAACTATCAAATTGTTTGGGGATATCTCCTCCTCCTGCATACTTTAGTTGTTCACAGTCAGCTAAGGTACCATCCAAAATGCTTTTTCACAAAAACTGCTTGTTACTCGATGGGAAATGAAGACCTGCCTTTGTCCAAACAAGCTTTGTCTAAATGGCATGTCCATAGTACTGCCATATTATAATAAACACAGCAACACTACAGGGCTGTTACAGCACTTTCTTATAGAGAAGCAGCTACGTCTGCCAGATATTTCACAAATGGCTGCACTCACAGCATTCTGAAAGTGACTTACTGTGCACAATTTCCAAATCACTAAAAGTGAATCCCAGTCTTCACGTAAGACCGATTTTGTCATGGCTGTGATACAGAGGATATAGTAACTATCAGCTGCCAGGGATAAGCAGATACTGCATGGAATGTTACCCATAAAGCAATTAGTAAATGCTATAGTGACCCTCCCCAAAGTAACACAGTGTAGTTGTGTGACATACGTGCCATAACAATAGATCTTGAAGGAGAAGTCAGTGTAATAGCAAAGCTTCCTCCACCTTTTCCCACTTGTTACTTGCAAATGTATGTTTAGTTAACACACTGGCACTAGTTTTATATTCATGTATGATGCTGTATTATACTAGTGTTTCGATTGCCTTCATACAATGGGTATTAGTACCAAAGTGAGTACAGTCCAGTGCTAGTTTTATATGGGAGTCATGTGCTGCCTAAATTAGAGATGTTCACTGGTGCAAGAGCAGCATAATGCAGCTCTGGGAGATTAGCTGAACTAATGCAAGTCTGCCAGGAAGTAAACACAAACGTAATGATTCATTGTTAAAGTCACCTCTCCACAAACTACACTGTTACGGTGAGTATACGCAACAGCTGCCCTTTATCTATCTAATGCCATGTTATTTAAGCACATCTATTTCATGGAGCCAGACCACATAGACAAAACATTTTTGGATAAGTAGGCTAGAAAGTGTTTCTGTGTCACTGCTGATTGTGTCACGCCAGCAGGAGCAGCTAAGTAGATCAATAAAGCAGGGTCAGTTCTCTGGCCTAGATATAAATAGAAACTAACATTTCACGTGACTGTGTTTTTATCTGTCATTTAATATTTCCTCCACTGAAAGATCACACTACTGTTTTAAGGAATACAACAGCATTTATCTTAATCAGGCTGTAATTGTGGCATTTATTTACAAAATTTACATTTCTGACTTCACAGGCTTCATGCAAATGTGTGCCACTGACAACAGGGATTACTACATTGTGGCATCTGAAAAAACATGGATCCAGGCTCAGAATTTCTGCCGCACTTACCTTACAGACCTTGCCTGCATCAGGAGCATAACTGAATTTAGTTCTATAGCATCTCTTACTCAAAATGCTGTCTGGATTGGGCTTCACAAATGTAATTCCTGTGGTTCAACTCTTAACTGCTCAAATGCAGAAAATAGTGTTTTGGAGTGGAATGAAACAGGAACAGGAGATTGTGCTCTCATAGAGTCGAGGACCTGGAAATGGAAGGAATGTAATCATTCACATCAATTCATCTGTTACAAAGGTTTGTCTGGCACTGATGGTCTAAGTATAACATGTTAGCTTCCCTTTCTGTCTGACAATAAGTCTAACATTTAGACCCCATAAGTATGCAGCCTGTAAAAAGGAGTGATGTGTCTAAGGAAAACTTATTTTCCTCGAGTCTGAGTACACCATTTTTACTGGAAGATCAGTTGCACCAGGTCCAAAACTATGAACTTCTGTGATACACTATCTTCTAAAACTGATGCAAGGTTAGGCAATATTCTAAATATGAGAGATTGTGAGATGCAATGAGCAATGATTCTAGAAAAAAGCACTCTGAAAACTAGTGTTGTAAAACATGTCCTTTATTAATAAACACCTTCATAGTTATAATATGATTTTAAATCTGAAGTTGCAGAATACATAAGGCATGTATTTTTACATTTTATTGTCAAATGTCCTTATGGAGAAGTGAGCAGCACAGTGGTTTCATGCTGCATTGAGATAAGTCCTTATGTAATGCACAATTCATATGCTCTTTTCACTGCATTTTGAGAGTGCTAATAGTCCCTCAAGTGAAGAATTTTGTTTGCTATGTAGGAAAACCACAGTTGCTTATACTTTTTTCAATACAGACAGTGCAATTTTAATTCACGTAAGAGACTTTTGCATCTAACCATCACATTAACAAGCACCTGCTTGTTTCTACTAACCCTTAATAATATATTCAAAATTGAAACCACATATGTGTTGTACAAAACTAGTGCAAAAGCTATAGTAAGATAGTGTGTAAATTACTGTCAAACTTAACATTTATAGCTAGGTATCATGAATAGGAACATCACATTCTTCTCAGCCTCAGAATGCAGTTAAGATTTTAGCTTGATATATATTTCTAAGTCTCATATAGCAATTAACTTATTCTTAAATAAATCAACTACAATAATCAATTGTAGCAAAGGAACTAGTACTAAGTTGCCAAGTTTATAATGTAAATACGAGTTTCAAGAACAGATAGTGTTTTTTTTTAAGTTTAAGTATGGCTCATGTGAATAACCATATACAGACCTTACATGAACAGCACTTTAATGACCTCAGAAATGACTGTATAAGAACTGTAGCACATTCAGACAATGCTCTGTTTCTAACACTATTCAACATCTGTGAGAGATCCAAATTTAACCTAACAGCAAAGGCAGATGTCTAATACTTGACCTGAGCATGTAAACACACCAGTAAGAGCATACACCAAAGTTCTTGGGAGCTATCCAAATACATCCTCAAAGAATATATTCAAAATACATGCAGCTCAGATACATATACCTAAGCAATCACAAAGTCACTATACTGGAGCAACTCAGAGATGCATAAGGTAGCATTTTTGCTTTAAATATAGCGTATGACATTTCTCAACATATGGGTGGTAACACAATGATGTTCGCTTTGTCGATATTTTGTAGTCGATGCTTGGATTGTCGACTTACGGGTTACTCGACAAAAGTGAGTATACTTATATGGAAGCAGCACATTTTGTCATTTAAACGGCTCATTGAAGGCTGAGGTATATAGTCAGTCATGCTAATGAACATGGCCAAAAGCTGCTGTTCACCCATCACAGTAGAGGTAAGGTCAGGTGGGTTTAGTGGACAGGTAGTGCTGTGGTTGTGTACATGTGTGTGGCTGCATGTGTGAGTATATATATGAGTGTCTGTCTTGGAACTCACAGTAGAGGGATTAGTCAGGGACAGCATGTGTGTATGTGTGCGGGTATATGTGCGTGTGCAGATATATGTGCGCGCGTGTGTGTGTGTGTGTGTGTGTGTGTGTGTGTGTGTGTGTGTGTGCATGTGTGTGTATAGAGGGGCTGGTATACCTCCACATTCCTCTAGACTAATAAACAAGCCCTGCTCCATTGGTGGGGGGACACTAAAAAAAGCAGGGAAAACACTTTTTACAGTGTGCCTTAAAATAATTAAGAATATAAAAAGTTTTGCAGCATAAAAGATGTTGGGGTGAGGGGGTGTCATTAGCACCAAGACACCAGGGATAACTTTACAGCATGCCTTAAAGGCACTACAGAAAATTACAAAAAAAACCCCAAAAAAACCTTTGTAGCACAAAAATAGGCACTTGACACCAGAGATACTAAATATAAAACTGGGGGCCATAATTGACTCCCCGGCTGACACGGACATTCTCCAAAGGGCCTTACTGAGATGGACACCTGGTGTCAAAGTCATGGTCTCAAGCTAAGAGCCCAAAGGATGTGGATATTCTACAAAAGGGCCTTACAGAAAGGGATGCCTGGTGCCAGAGCCATGGGCTCAAGCTTAATGCCAAGAAATGTATAGTTATCCCCTTTGGAAAAAAACATGTACCCATGAACTATCACATAGGTGGCAGGACACTAAACATCAAAAGTGTGATGAGAGACTTAGGGACACAAGTGGACAGTGGTCTCACTTTCGATAACCACATTGCCGCAACAGTCAGGAAATCTTTCTATGTGGCACACTTCATCACTAAGGGCTTTTCATCCAGTAAAAAAGAGGTCATTGTCCCACTGTACTCATCCCTCATTAGACCCATTATAGAGTATAATGCTCCATTTGGTATGTACCTCACAAGACATCTGCAACAGCTGGAAAGGCCACAGAAATACCTCACTAAAAGAATCACAGGCCTAAAGCAGATGCCATATGCCGACCGTCTAAAAAAACTCCAGCTATACTCTGTGGCATATCGTCTACTCAGTGGTGATCTCTGCTTAACATACAAGGCCATGTCAAACCCTGAGCTGTTGGACATGCTCCACTTAAAGAAATCCCAATCCCTCAGAGCCACACGCTCCAGGGATCTAAACCTTATCATCACAATGAACAAAACATACTGGAGGGATAGGTTCCTGACCCAGAGACTCCCCATACTCTGGAATAGACTGCCCGTACATGTCAAGCAGAGCGCCTCATTGGCCCTCTTCAAAAGGAACCTTGATGATTGGATGGGAGATAGGAAATTCACCCCTGGGATCATGTCAGTCGCCCTGCTAGACAGGGGCCCAGAGAAGTAAATATTGTGAGAAGAAATTGCAAGGGAATTGTTATGGCTAGGCTTGCATAGGCCTTAGGGCTGATAGCCTAGTACCAACCTATGAACCTATGCCAAAAAATGCATAGTCATCCCGTTTGGGAAAAACAAAACACCCATGAATTACCACATAGGTGGCAGCCCCCTTAATACAGAAGAGGTAATAAGAGATCTGGGGACCCAGGTAGATAGCTGTTCAGTCGACATCCAGTGAGCCATTAAAGCGTCATGTTGAGCTTCCAGACAACGGAGAGCAGATACAAAATGGGTCGTTTATGACAGGGTCGGATGCTTTGGACCAAACGGCACCATTGGCAAAAAATGCTGTATCTACGGTTCCTCCAACTAACATTCCCATGGGGCCTATAGAAATGAATGAGCAAGGAGCACGCCCGAAGACAGTGCAGGGGCGACAACGTTTTTTCGAGAGACTTCCAGCTCCCGTAAAGAAACGCGGAGCATGGAAGAGATCCTTGAGCGAGGGGAGGGACTCCAACAAGAGGAGAAGAGTCCTGGAATGACTATTAATGATCACATTGGTATGGTTTTTAATTTATTGTCTCACAGCTTAACTGAGGAAGAGTTGAGCGTTTTAAATAAAGGCTTGACTTTTGTGCCTGGGAGGGCCAGTGTTTTTAACAAAATTGTCATGGACATTATGTTATTCTGTAGGGGTTTGGCGCTAAAATGTATTTTTAACAATAACACCAATAATGATTCTGCTAATATGTGCACAGGAACTGTATTGAAACAACCGAGTACCTATATACCACCCTTTACTCCAGCAATGAATTTGTTTATTAATAGTTGTGAAAGTGAATTGTTGTGTTACTTTGAAAATAGTGAGCAGAATAGGTTTTACAATCTCACAAGAAAACAGCAAGCAGCATTGTGGGGTTTGTCTGACAATATTGACATTGTCATTAAGATGGCAGACAAAGGAGGGGCAGTGGTAATACTCGACACGGAGGTATATAATTCCAAAGTACAAGATTTGTTGTCAGACAACACCACATACATTCCCATCAACCCAACTGTCATCAGCAGGGTGGTAGATGGAGTACACAATGCTTTAAGGAAGCTGAATTTTGAAATGTTGATAGATGATGATTTACTAAAATTTTTGATGGTAAACAAAGCTACCACTCCAATTTTCAAGGCCTTGCCCAAAATTCACAAATCATTGGTTGACCCACCCTTAAGACCTATTGTTTCGGGTCGAGGATGGGTCACAGAAAACATTTCTATTTGGTTAGAACACACATTAAGACCTTATGTTGATAGGATACATAACATATTGAAGGATACAAAAAGTTTTTTGCAAGTAGTTAGGGACTTTGAACTAAAACAATCACATGAGAACATCATAATGGTTACGTTAGATGTTCAAAGTCTCTTCACAGTGATAGGTAATAGTTATGGTATCAAAGCCATAGAACATGTTTTACGAAGTATGGGTGAGGATGAAAATAGGGTGTGCTTGATTAGTGCTTTATTGTCATTAGTATTAGAGAACAACGTATTCATTGTTGGGCAACAGGCATACAGGCAGGCACAGGGGGTAGCTATGGGCACCCCCTGTGCTAACACATATGCCAATTTGGTTTTATATTTCTGGGAGAGAGAGACCATCATTAACAACAAAGATTGGGAACAATATATAGGAGCCTATGCACGATTTGTGGATGATGTATTTATTTTTTGGCAGGGTAGTGTAGCTTTGTTACATAGTTTTCTGGATTATCTACACTCCACCACCTCTTTCTTTAGATTCACCATGACCTATTCTTCAGAACAGATTGACTTTTTGGATACTAGGATTAGACACGACTTGAAAGGGTTTTCTTCTAGCTTATATAAAAAGGATTGCTGGACAAATCATCTACTGTCATTTGACAGTATGCACCCCCGATTCATGTTTTCAAACATAGTACAGAGTCAGTTATGCAGGACATCTAGATTGTGTCTGGAAGATGAACAATATGGAAAGGAAGTGGAGGATTTGAGGACATGCTTTGCAACAAGGGGTTATAATGACAATATGGTGAAGAGGATGGTTGATTCCAGCTCACTGGAGAGAACAAATAGGTTTAAACCTTGGTTGAGACAAGGCCAAGAGGAGGGACGTCCATCTAGTATATGTAAAAAAATCCAATAGAGCCAAAATGTATTTCACCTACAGTAGTAATATCACTGACATCCAGGCTATAGTTAGTAGAAATTGGAATATTTTGAGGAGTGATGCCAGGTTATGTGATTTGGTTGGTCCCAGACCTAGTTTTGGCTATAGGCGCAACACCAATTTGAAGGACCTGTTATGTAGAGAGAAAAATATTTCCGGACGGAGACCTTTATTGGACAAAGCAGGAACGGTACCATGTGGCAACTGTAAGGCCTGCGCAAGTATACATAAGGTTCCTACTATTGTGCATCCACTGAATGGGCAGGTTTTCCAGTTTAAAGCCAGAGCCACTTGTAGAACAATTCACGTTGTCTATTTAGCCGAGTGCATGCAATGCTCGGCCTATTATGTGGGTATGACCACTAATATGCTAAAGGTCAGGATATTACAACATCTATCATCCATCAGGAATAAGGTTGAGCAAAATGCTCTATATAGACATGTGGAGGGCAATCCTACACATACTTTTTTGTTTAAGGCTATCATCAATGTAAAGTTAGGTATTAGAGGTGGTGACATCAAGTTACTCACAGAGACATTAGAATCCAAGTGGATTATAACACTTTCATCGCACAGGTATCCAGGTTTAAATGGGATGGTACCTTTAAAACCTGCCTTACAAAAAAGGCAGGTTATATACTAACTGCTGATTGGTTGATTTTGATTTTAAATTGAAAATTTCTTGTGATTATCATTGTCTGATGAAGGGCTGTAGAACCCGAAAGCGCTTACGATTTTGGATTTGCTGTCATTTTATTAAAGAAGATAACTACATAGCGGTGTCTCGCCAGTCTTTTTTCCATTGACCCAGGTAGATAGTAATCTCTCCTTTGACAATCATATTGCCAAAGTAGTTAGGAAATCCTTCTATGTAGCCCATCTAATTACTAAAGGGTTCGCATCTAGAAATAAAGAGGTTATAGTACCCCTCTACTCGTCACTCATCAGACCCATCATAGAGTACAATGCCCCATTTGGGATGTACCTCACAGGACACTTCCAACAGCTGGAAAGACCACAAAAATACCTCGCCAAAAGGATTACTGGCCTCAAACATATGTCCTATGCAGCCCGACTGGAAAAACTCTAGCTGTACTCAGTGGCATATCGCTTACTCAGAGGTGATCTCTGCCTGACTAACAAAGCCATGTCCAACTCAGAATTGATGGACATGCTCTACCTAAAGAAATCCAAGTCACTGCAAGCCACTCGCTCTAGTGAGCTAAACCTCACCACAACAATAAATAGAACGTGCTGGAGGGATAGATTCCTGTCACAGAGACTCCTCATGCTTTGGAACAAAATTCCTAACTATATTAGGCAGAGCCCCTCACTAACACTCTTCAAGAGAAACCTTGACGAGTGGATGGGTAACAGAAAATACACCCCTGGGATCACTTCATTGGCTCTTCTTGACAGAGGCTCAGTTAATTAATCAATGGGGTGGCGAAAGATGACATACTCTGGCTAGGCTTATAAATGCCCTCAGGCAGATAGCCTAGCACCTACCTATGAACCTAAAATGTGCCCCAAGGGTACTAAAAGATTTTAACGTTGCACTCTCATGTCTCACACAGGCACTCAGGGGAAATTAATTCTCTGCACTACCTCTAGCCACAAAAGATATTTAATATATAGCCTAAGAATTAAAACACAAAAGTAAAGCAACAGCAGGAAATGTTTCAAACCCACTGATACAGGAAACAACTGCATTAACCCATTACACTAACTGATTAGTTAGTGTAGTAATGTTTGTTTACATAATAACAAGTATGAAACCCTAATCATTAGTATTATCAATGACTGCAATAGTCCATGAGTTACGAGGGATGCAGCACTTAACAGGCAACAGCAGGATCGTCCTGTAAAATCAGGTAATGACAATTCAGAGGCATCAGTGTGTGTCCATGTTGGGGGAGACTTTAGAACAAAGCTGAGAGGAACACTAGAGGACCCCAAGGAGAATGTTTAAAGTATTACTTAAATTTGTTTAAATTGTTAAAGGAGAACCACATCCAGAAACTGGAAAAAAAAGTTTTTCAGCAAATCTTTTCTGCATTACTAATGTCTTTGTATCAAAGTAAATGGTTACTATTTCTTTTACCCCATAATGATCTGACAGAGACTGCCATGGGTAGCATGATTTTGTTTATAGTCAATGCCTTCACTTCTCTGATGACACTTTAGAGGGACAGACAAATCCCTAGGATGAGAGGATCATTTACTATGTTTTTTTCTTTCTCTCATCAGCTTACAACAGTTCTGTGACTGCTATTTCTGTCAGCCTCAATCTGCATCTTTTAATTACTTTGCTTCCTCTGATTTTTATTGGTGGCCATCTCAGTTTAAGGAATGTTGGAATGACCGGCTTGAAAATGTAGCTGAATAAATTGTTCTTTTCAAAGTAACAACTGCAGTTCAGTGCCCAAGTGTAAGAAATCTGACTCTGTGATTAATAGGTGTTACTGGGGTTGAGATGGTTTTTGCTGTTATTTGCAGTTTTAAATATTATAGCTAGAATTAATTTGTGATGTTTATCTTCTTTCCCCAACTTGCTGACTTGTCTTAACAAAGCAATGTGTACAATGCAAAAATACTGTAACGAAGCACCAGAAGATACATGCATTTTTATAGTAGTTAGTGTAAAAAAATGCAAAATCAAATACTGACAAAGTAAGAAGAGATAGGTTAACATATTTGCATTATTTCTTTGTGGCACTGACTTGTATTAAAGGGAATGACATTTGCATCTGAAAGCTAAGCTTAAAAGCCTGCTTTTGTTGAGACTACTGGCTACATTATTTATCTGAGGTGTGATGCTTGCAATCTGTAACTGCTAAGGCACATTTAAATGTCATTGTTTAAAGGAAAACTCCATTCACTCATGCAGTTTAACTCAATTGTTAGGTTTCTTTTCTCCCTACAATATGGTTCCAGCATTGTGTAGGTACCAGAAACCTGCTTGTACATTTTAAAACTTTTATTTCCTTGCACTGGAGTCAAAGGAAGGGAAAGCCCATCTAATTTTTTGTAAATCAACTTATCCGTACTTTACAGACAAATTAGTCTCCACCTGCATAACATATCATAGGCACAGCTAAATCTGTAGTTTACCTTGTCAGGTACTGCTGTTAGTCTTAGATGAGCAATTAATCCTGCCAATGTCAGGAACACAGCAGCTGATATAAAACAGACAAAGCTGTGGAACTGTTTTCCACTGTTTTTATTGCAGAGGGGAGGCGAACTTAACACTCTCCTTTCATAGCAAAACAAAGCAATTACGTCAGGAGTTTAAAGGCAATTGTCAACTGTTCTGACAAATGTACATAAGCAGCAACACAGTATTGAAATGTTAAGCTTTAAATGTTATTTATAATAGTTTATATGTCAAGATAACTTAAATGTAGTATCAAAGATTTCTGTGACATTTAGAGAAAAGTCAGAAAATATTTTTTTCTTGTAAAACATCAATGCATTTACCATTTTCAAGCCCCCCCCCACACACACACACACACACACACACACACACAGACCAGAACTGAGAAAGAGAGTCAAGTGGCAACCCTATCAACTAGGTGCACTGATTTTTTTTTTTGTGCATCTTTCGGCTTTTCCCAGTTAGGGGTCACCACAGCGGAACTCCGGTCCGCTAACGACTGTCAGTATTTTTTTTCTTTTTATGTGCCGAGTTTGCCAGCCCTGACGCACAACCTTGAATGAAGGTACGCCCATTCACACGTCTCCACACAGAAGACGCTCTAGCTGAGAATCGAATGGCACAACATCTTGCTGTGAGGTGACAACGCTACCGCAGCACCACCACTGCAGTAACTAGATACTGTTCATAAAAAGGTCTTTTATGCTTTTTTGTGACATCATTCCAGATGGGGGTGCATATCTGGTACATGCAGATCCATTGTGAGAGTCCCTACATTGTTAGAGTGCAACCATAATATACTGCTGAATTTATTTTAGCATACATTTACTATGTGTCCTTGCATTAAAAACCCTAAGAAAAGAAAATCAGAAGTACTTAACTGTGTTTAAATGCATACACACACACAAACACACACTCTCACTCATATGCTTTTGTACACATGTACTTTACACACATACACATATACAGAAATGCATACACAGATTACATTATATATATATATATATATATATATATATATATATATATATATATATATATAATATATATATATATATATATAAATGTATATACATATAAACACACATAAATATATATATATATATATATATATATATATATATATATATATATATATATAGACACACACATATATACATATCTATATATATATATATGTATATATATATATATGTGTGTGTGTGTGTGTGTTTGTGCAATGTGTGTGCATGCAATGAATTATTTATAATAAACATAGTACAGTTGAGTATTATTTATGTATACATTCTAGTAAATGTCGTTGCTCAATTATATATTTGGTCACTGTTACACATTGTCTATGTGCTGCACATGCAATCTCGGTCATCGTTTTTTGTCAGTATTTTTTTCTTTGTATTGCTAAGTGCATTTAGTAATTGTTATAATCTTTGCCAATGTAGTCTAAATTGTGGCTGAAAAGGGTCCTGGAACCAGTTCACTTTCCTGGTTACTAAAGTATAACTAAATGTGAAATATAAAAAAAGGAGGGTGAACATAACATAAATAATTGAGGAACTAGTAAAGCACATTTTACATCTGCATTATTCATGAGAGAGAAAAATCCTCCCTCTGAAGGCATTGAGAAGTAGCAAACAGACTAAGTATAGAGTTCTACTACTTGTCACTTGTAAACGCACAGCAAGGATCATTTACTGCAGTGAGAGTTTTCACACCTCAGCATGAGAGTGTGGGGGATGGTTTGTCAAGTCTATTAGGACTACAAAAGACTCCTCTTACAAAACCTGTTTTTATCTACTTCCTTTTGCTGCAAGTAGCTAACAGTTATTTATAGCATAGAACAAGCTCTTACAGATGCATTAATGAGGCTCAGTCAGGAAAACATATAAGCAGCTTTGTTACAGATTTAGATGACAGTGCTTCACAGTCCTGCCATTCATTCTTAATGGCATGATAAAACAGCACCACTTCCTTATGTCTAGCATGAGTCATATAAAGAGGACTTGGAATGTATTCTGGGAAGAAGGAATGAAAGCAAGAAAACAAGATCACGTTACCAAGGCAGGCCTCATAATCCGCCATTTTGAGGGAAACACATTAAAATGATAAAAGAAGTACTTGGAGTGATTTTGAAGCATTAAAATAGCTGAAAAACAAAGCTACAATGAAAAAAAATGTTTTTATTTCTAAGGTGGAGTTTTCCTTTAAGAGGCATTGTTTTTGTAATGGCTCTGTAGTTGGGATAAGTGACCTAATTTAATCACTCTGTCACTCTTAGTAGCCTTTGGGATGTAACAGATGAGAAAAATGCAGGAAAGAAAAGCAAACAATTATTAAATGTTTGTTTCTATATGCAAAAGTATTTAGTGTTGGATTACAGGGAAGGAAAATCACTTATAGGAAAGAAAAATTTGACATTTGTGTGTACTTTCAAAAAGCAGCAGGTCTAGGATCATGTTGTACTTTATGAGCATTAAAGAGAAGGAAACTGATGTATGGCATTATTGACTAAGGATCCATGATTTATAATGGTTGGACATAGAGACATTGAGGACATTCTGTCACCTCAGAGATATGTAAAACCTCTGTCAATGGGAGGGGTTTTACCAATACTATCCATGTACTGCCAGTGTTATCTACTACAAGAACGTGTTGATTTGCACTCATAGTTGTTAAAGGCATACCTCTCAACCTCTTAGTGCAATAAATCTGGACAAAGCTTAAAATAACAGGGAGACAAAGGTCCAAAATGTGGAAAGACTTTAAATAGTGCTCTTATAAACTTAGAAAGTTACTAGAATAGTAAGATTTGTCTTGGCATTCATTTTCTGGAGGACATGAGAAATTCAAATATATGTCAATATTTAGTGACTTTAATCCTCAGTGATTTTCCAGAAAACCACAAATTTTATGAGTATCTAACCAAAAATGAGAGGCAAAACTCTGGACATTCGGTAAAAATCTGGACATTTGAGAGGTATGTGATTCAAAGACAAATTAGCCAGTAATCCTGTCTTAACTCACTGTAGCTAACATACCTCTGAATCAAATTCCTACATTGTGTAAACAGCCCCTTTTTGCTGCAGCTTTTACTGGCAAGTGTTGAGGTTCTTTCTGAATCATTGGGAGAGTGTTTCTTTTAGGCACATGCAACTTTCACTTCAAAAAATATCAAAGCATGCTCCAATAAAACAGATGAATTTAGCTCTGCAAAAATGAAGATGCTTAAAAATAGGTAATATTGAAATCATTTTATGGAAACAAATATAGAAGTTTATATTATAACAGATATACAGTTAAAATGTATTAATTCAATGACTAATATACAGAGGGTTATCACCTTTCACTGTAGTAGACCAAAACAGATGGATGAGATATCTAAATTATTTGGATAAAACTACTTAAAGATCAATTTAACAGAAAAAATAATCCCAGAGTTATTGATCCTGCATACAAAAGTTGCAGCAAATATCTTGGAATTCATATTCTGATAAACTGTAATTCATCATCCTTGGATGTTATTGAACATCTTCCATTGTCTGTTGTAGAGCTTTTAAATGACTTTAATAGTCTAGAAAAACGTAGAACAGAAACTAATATCACTCTTGGAGATTTCAATCATTCAAACATTGACTGTGATGAGTACCTGGTCACTTTGAGTGCTATTAGCTTAGGTTTTGACTGCTCACTGCCACCTGCTTATTCATGCAAATGTTTATGCTCCCAGCAGCTCATTTTTGCAGGAAGTCTGAGATGCAGCTGTCATGTAGGGAGCAACACAGACTGCAGCTTACGTATGTATACATGTGTTGATTCTCACCGCACTTTAAATCTTCACGCAGTGTGTGACGTGCTCATTTTTACACTGCGGCCTTACACTACAAACGTGTCCCTGTAGGAGTTACACGGACTGTAGCAAACAAAAGGCAGACTATGCAGGCCTCATCTCTATTGTACCTCAGTGCTCTTCTCTTCTCACCAATAGCAAGTTAACAGACAAACTCTCTGTACAATTAAAGAAATTAAACATGCTTCGTGCATACTGGGTGTTGAGTGCTTTGGTTTTGATTTTTTTTCTGTGAGCTCCACTAATAGGGTACTTTTCCATTAACAGGGCAACAGGTCTTTTGGGCATGATTTGTCACTGGTTCAGACTTTGTAAATATTTATAAAAAAAAAAAAAAAAAGCCTTCACCTGCTCTCCGCGCCAACAAAATAAAAATAAAATTAGTTACCGCAACATGTTTTGCGTGGTTATGAGTCAAACTGTTTTGGACATTTCTGGCAGCCGGGTGACAGAAAACTAACAATTAACTACAGAATGGCTCAGTACGCCCATTAAACAAAGTAAGTCATGTCACCTCAGTACTATGCAGAACATATTCCACATGTATACTTGCATATTTGGTCTGAAAACATGTTCTACATTTTCTCAAGTAATGTGTAGCTGCGGAGATCAATATTTCAGAAAAGGTTGAATGCGACCTACAATGCCTGGTTTGTTCAAAATTCACATATCAGTTTGCCCATATCTGACAGTTTCCTTCAACTGTTACAACCAAAATATTAAAGCAGACGGCAGAAGAGGAACACATTCATTGAAAACCAAAAGGATACCTCGCACAATGTGCCGCTTATCAGGTGTCAGAAAAGGCAAGAGCACAGCAAAGTAGAAGTGACCAGAGAGCTAGTGACAGTGACTACGACAGACCTCCACTCTCCGCAAAAGCTGTCATCGCTGAAGTACAAGCTGCTAGTGCTTCTCGCCACTTTTTCGCTCAACCACAGACATGGAGGAGCAAAAATGACGGCCTCTCCTATAGCTTCTGCAAAAGGGAGATAAAGCAGTACTTCACTGTGAGAAATGCCAAAATGTTAGCGCTGGGTAAGCAGTACTGACATCTCACACAATGACTAAAACTCTGACAGAAAACAGAACATTAAAACCATGCCCCCCAACCCATTAATGTAAGCAGTTCGTTAGCACATGGTACACAAGCAACATCAGTAGAACACCCCCCCCCCACCTGAATCTTTTAATTACTGCTCAGTGCTTTTGTCTGGGCAACAGTAGCGCATAGGGAGAAGCAGTAGACAGTACTAAAGACATTCAGAATTGTTAAAGCGCACTGGATACACAAGGCTTTGTTTTTGGCCTTTTTTTCTTAACCCTTCTCATGTAAGTGATTGTTTGCTTTTCCTGCATACTTGTGAAGTACATGGTGCTCAAATACAACAGAACCCATAGGCAGAACTACTCAATTACTGTGCATCATTTTTGTATGCCCAACAGTAACAAGTACACAAATGTAGTGAAAAAATGTGCATCCTTTATATTAAACATAACTCAAAACAGACTACATTCCATCTGTTAGTCTAAACCTTCAGCACAGAGCTGCTTGCATTAGTTTAATGCAAACCAGTAGACTTAATTTGCATCAATTATGTGTTTGTCATTTCACTTTCTTAAATATTATCTTCCTTGGTTAAAAGTTGTTCCCCATAACCCTTGAGCTTGTATTCATTCACTCGAATGACTGAAACTCTTAGGACTATGAATGTGATTTTCAGTATAGAATGACAGAAAGAATGTAGTCAGCGTAGTCACACTAAGTTCATTCCTGTGGAAAGTACAGTTGTGTAAAATCTTACCATAACAGTAGATGTCCTTCTCTTCACTGCTGCAGTATTCTTCACAAAAGGATTGATTTATGGATGTACATCCTTCAGAATTGAATACCCCCAGGAGGAACAACAGTCCTAGGAAGTAGGAGAAACATATCCATCCAGGAGGAGGAAACAAAAAAAAAAAAAAAAGAGTAGAGCAGAAGGGAAGGAGACAGAGAGCGAATACTGCAACAGTGATGAGGACATCTACTGTTATGGTAAGATTTTACACAACTGTACTATGTGCTTTTATATCACTGTTGCTGCATTGTCTACTAAAGCGACAGTACAAAAGCACAAGAGGAGACTTGGGAGGAGGAAGGCCCAGAAGAGCTCTCAAGAAACCCATGCAGGATGCAGGCAAAGCCAGCTCTTGCTCTGGAAACAAACTCCAATTTGTAATGCTTAGTAAAGGTATGAAACAGAGGTCCAAGTAGCAGCCTCAAGGATGGAATTGGTATCCAAGCCTTTGAAAAAAGCACCAGTGGAAGCCACAACTCTGGAAAAATGAGCCTTTACAGAGTCAGAAAGGATTTCCCATGAAAGGGGAAACAAAAAGAAATGGCCTCAGAGTACCATGAAGAAATGGTTTGCTTAGAAACAGCCAACCCTAAAAATCTATGAAGAAAGGAGATAAGCTGCTCAGACTTGTGGATGGCCTTAGTCTTATCTAAATAATATCTGAGCTGTCTATGCAAATCCAAGGTGCGAATACCCTTTTCATTAGCAAACTTTGGAGAAAGAAAAAAAGGAGGGCAAATTAACAGACTGATTAAGAGAACTCATTAACCACCTTGGGCATTACAGAAGGATTAGTATGAAAAACTAAAAAAGGAGGAACAGCCATAAGTGCCCGAAGCTCAGATACTCCCTTAGCTGGAGTGAGGACCAAAAGAACAGTCTTCCATGCACAATGCTGTAAGGAAGCTGGATCTGCAGGCTCAAAATGAGCCTGAGTCAATTTTTCAAAAAGAAAATTAAGGTCCCAGGAAGATGGAATAGGCCTGATATGAAGGACACCTTTAAGAAATTGCTTGACTGCAAACATAGAGGTTGGAGTAGAAGTTAATGGCAGACAAGCAGAAATAGCTGAAAGGCATACCTCTCAAATGTACAGATTTTTGCAGAATGTCCAGATTTTTCTCTCATATTTTCATTCTGTTCCTCATAAAATTTGTAGCTTTCTGGCAAATCACTGAGGATTGAAGTCACTAAATAATATTAAATAGTGATAGACATTTGAGTTTCAGAATTAATATCCTTTATTTAAAGAAATATTTAAAATCTGTCCATATTTCTGATCCTTTGTCCCCACATTATTTCTGGCTTTGTCCAGATTTCTTGCATTGAGAGGTATGCTAATAGGTGAGCTTTATCAGATGAATATGCCAACCCAGCATGGAGCAATTCACACACAAGACAGAACCAGAGGGATCTCCACAGAAAGTGGATCCTGGTTACGGGCAAGACACCAAGCAGAAAATTTCTTCCATTTGGACATATAGGATTTCCTCATAGTGGGTTTTCTGACTTCCTGCAGAACCCTAAAGAGTGGACAAGTGAGGATGGATGAGAGACCCTTTGTCTTGTGTGAGTAGATCCACCCTGTGAGGTACGTTATGGTGATTCCCCTTGGCTAGGTGCAAAAGAAGAGGGAACCAATGCTATCTGAGCCAACCAACAAGATTCTGGGGGGAGTCTTCCTCTATCTTGAGCAAGAACTTCAAAATTTGGGGAAGGGATGGGGAGGGAAGGCATAGAGAAGCATCCCCTTCCAATAAAAAGACAGGGCATCCTCCTTCCAAGTCAGAGGACTGGGGACTCTGGTGCAAAAAAGAGGAAGTTGTCTGTTCAAAGAGGAAAAAAAGGTTCCACCTGAGGAGTACCCCCTCCAGAAAATCTCTGTGAAGCACTCATTTGTGTTTGTGTGTTTTGGGCCTGCTCAAAGCATCTATAACTACGTTTTACTCTGAAGGAATGTATAGAGCATGACGAGTCACTTGATACTGGACAGCTACATCCCAAACTTGAAGAACTAGCCTGTAAAGAAGGTAGGACACATGCCCCCCTTGCTTGTTGATGTACCACATCACTGTGGCGTTGTCTGCAAAGATTTGAAGAGGAACTAGAGAAAAAAAGGTAATGAAAGACAAAAATGAAAGCTCTCACCTCCTTGATACTGATGTGTCATGACCCCTGATAGGGGACCGGATAAGGCTCACCACCCTGTGCCTGAAGCATCTTAAACTTCCTGAAAGGGAACGGGGGGCTGTAAAGGAAGCCCGGGTTGAGAGACAGCTGATGAATCCCTCACTGAAGCTTGAATTTGAGTCATGGAAGAATAGGGACTAGAAAATCTAGAGGATGACATTGTTGGAGCCATACTGACTTTAGGAACCACTGTAGCTTTCTCATATGAAGCCTGTCAAGACGTAGCATAAGAATGGTGGAAGCCATGAAACCTAGTGCCCTTAGAAACTCACAGCAACAAAGACAACAGCAAAGCTGTACTCCAAGAAGGCAGTGTTTGCCAAGGCGTCAGAGAGGAATAAATTTGTATTATTGGGATCCTGGTCTTTGTTTTTTGTTGTAATTGTTGCCCTTAGAAACTCCTTGGGTCCAACTGAAACCCAAAAAGAAAGGACTGAAAAAAGGAGATTAGAGAAACAGCCTTGGGAGGAGGCAGGGAAGCTAGCATAGAGATGCTCTGGCACCTGCAACTGAAAAGCTCATAATTCTGAGAGGGAACTAGGTCTGATTTCTGGAAGTTTATTGTAAATCCAAGGATTTGCAAGAGACAAACAGTATATAGTGGAGGTGATGAAGTAAGGTCTCAGGGGAGGAAGTCTGAATGAGTTGGTTGTTCAGATAAGGAAAAATCTGAACCCCTCTCATCCTGCAAAAAGCAATCAAAGGAGCAAGGCATTTGGTGAAAACCCTTGGGGCAGTAGAAAGGCTAAAGGGCAAAGCAACTGAAAATGCAAGGCAGAAATAGAGAAACACAAAAACTTCCTGAAAAGAGAATGAACAGGGATATGAAGATAAGCATCCTTGAGATCCAGGGAATTCAGGAAAGCCTTGGGAAGAAGAAAAAGAAGAAGAAGAAACAGGGTCTGAAGGGAGAACATCTGAAAGGAAGTGTTGATTTGAGAGGGGTCCAGAAAGGGTGTCCAGGTGCAGTCCTTCCTTCTTGGAAACCAGAAACATTCTGGAATAAAATCCCTTCCCCTCCTGGGAAGGGGGCACAGCTTGAATGGTACCTTGAGACAAAAAGCCCTGAAGTAGTTCTGGGAAGAAAGGAAGCTGTTCCTGAGGAGAATGAGGGATGACCAAAAAAGGAGGAAGGAATTTCCATACAATGTGGTATCGCTGATGGATGATTGACAGAATCCAAGAGTCTTGAGTGATCTTTAACCAATTGGGAAGGAGAGGGAAAGATGAAGAGATAAAGGAACCTGACTCAGGAAAGGGGGAAGCAAATAGATAGAATGGGCTTGTCTTAAAAAGGAGGTTTCTGAAAAGTGGGAGTCTGAGTAGTCTTAAAAGGAGGAACCCTCCTAGTACCCTTCTTACCTTTGGGAGGAGGGTGAGGCTGCTTGTGAAGAAAAGCAGATTTAGAGGGATAATTCCTCTGGAACTTAGGAATAGGAGAAACAAAAATATGCTTCAATTCCTGTAAGGTCTTCCCCTTACCCTGCAGAGACTTAAAAGGCTCAGCAACTATGGAAACAAATAGGTTGTTAATATCAAGAGCAGCATTCATTCAACCCTTTAGCCTTAATGTCATCAGGCAAAAGCTGTAGATGAAGCCAAGAGAAACACATCAAAACAGAACCAAAAGCAACAGCTCTTGAAGAGGCATCAGCTGCACTATAACTACATTTATTAGAGTGGTGGGCTACTTAAGAAGTGGAACCCAGTAAAGAGAGGGCCGAGGCCTTCCCTTCAGAATCATGAAAGTCAGAAATAGCCTGGGAAGCCTGAAAAAGAAAGGCTAAACCATACATGGTCATATAGGCTAGGTAATTTATAGCCCAAAAGGCCAAGGTGGCAGCAGTACATACTTTCTTGCCTAATTGTTCCACTGCCCTAATCTCTCTGTTTGAAGGAAGCAGCTTAGCAGAAGGCAAAACCTTAGAGGGTTTGTTAGAAGAGACAGACACCACAGAAGGGTCAGCAGAAAGACATTTATAGAGAAACTTCCACGCATCAGGCACCTTGTAAATTCTGTCAGGTTTCCTAGGGGCTAGAGGTTGAGAATCTGTGGCCAAAGAAGCTGCTGAAAAGGCATCTAAAAGGGTAGCCAAGATAGGAGGCACAGCAGAGGGCTTTGGGGGTCTCCATCTGGATATGCATGTAATACCTCTTCTGAATGTGAGAAACCTGAGAACATCCCCATTTAAATAATTCCATCATACAAGAAATAGTACCTCCAAAACTGAGCACTTCAAATGGAGATTCTGGGCTAACAGAGCCTTACTCCTCAGAGCCATAATCCAAAGCAGAAGGTTTCCTGAGAGGGATATGCCAAAGACTCATCCTGAAAATCTAATTCCTTTACAGAGGAGTTCTGCTCTCTGGGCTTCTTGAGTGGCGTAGAGGACCAAAGGCGAGAAGAGACAAAATTCCTTAGGGAGGCTTCAAGGCCATTAGTGCATTAAATAACCCCTGGGTAAAGTCATGCCATTCACGCTGGGGATCCATAGAAGCAGGGGAAACATGTTTGTTTTTTCGCTGCTTCTTCTTTTAAGGGATGTTTGCCCTAAACTCCCTAGGATGTTCGACCCTCACAGTAGGAATCTCTTCCTGAACAAGTATACGTGGAATAATCTGTCAAGGCTTCCTCTCAACATCTGTAATGGACATCTGCAGAGCCTCTGAAGATATGCAGGAAGTCAGACCCATGCCGGCCCCTGATATTATCACAGCAGAAGAATCTGACAGAACAGCTGGATGATCCTCTGGGCTTTCATCACCCTTAAAAGAGATGTTTGGAGGAGGTGGGACAGCAGCCAAATCAGACCTGATTCTTTTGGCTTTCTTCATGGCAGGCAGCTAATTTTCGGGTCTGGAATATTCTGCCATACCACTTTATGCCAACAATTTAAGGAGCTTGTTCTAAAGGAAACTAGACAAGGAGGAAAGAAAAGTATGTAAGGTCTTAGGTACAAATGCTTGGCAGATAGAACACTTCAGAGAAGCATCCAAAAAGAGAGACACTGCTTGTTATAATCCTTGTGGGGAATCTACCTCCCATACTGACATTTTTCCTTTCTGGGTGACATGTAAACTGAAAAGATAAGAACAACCCCCCATGGGGCACTCATCTGAAACATGGCTTGGTAACCAGGACAGAGGAAGGAGCATTTAGACTTATGATGAAGTATCATATTTGGACTGGCAGCAAAGAGGTTCTGAGATATGTACATCAGTATGTCACCTTTATGCCTTACGCCTTGAGCGGGGAGCATATGAGTGACATATGTCAATATAAAATCCTAAGACTTTGGTATACTGGCCAGACATTGGGCTACTCTTGGCAGGGAATCCCCTTAGTGAAGAATACTGCAACAGTGATATGGAAGGACATCTTGGAATATTCCCTTTGCTTTCAGGTGAAAAGATCTTAGCAATAAGTATGTAGAAGTAGCAGGGATGTAGGGAGTACAGCCTTCATGCTGAGAGTTGTAGGAGGCCTAAATCAATCTGCAAAAATGGCACTGCAGCAAGGCTAAATACTCAAATTGTCTGGCAATAACACTAATTTTCATAGTTGCAAGACTAAAGTCTTGGTCTCAGACATCTAATAGGGAGCTAAATATTTTTTTCTGTTAGCACAATGTCATATTTTTGAAAGAGATAGAACTGGTTATGACAAATTAAGCTTGGCTATGAATCCACTCATTAAGGATACATGCCCACACTGCTAAAACCCCAGCCATACTGCTGTATATGGGATCAAAACAGATGACTCTTTTGTGGGATGGTTGATCTAAGACTTATATTGAGGAAAAGAACATTTTTGTTGCGGCCCTTATCAAAGTGACAGATTGCTTTGACGTGTGCCCTGATGATAGGGGACCATCCATTTCCTGGCTTGCTGGTGCATTCCTTCCCCCCTCCCTTTTTTTTTTTTTTTTTTTACACATAGCATCAGGGTGTCACATCAACAGTGATAGTACACAGAGCATCAGGGTGTCACATCAACAGTGATAATCTACAGCCAATGTTCAACTCTACCACAGTTGTTCTTCCATACCACAAAAACATGTGAGTGCGCATATGTACACACACACAAAGGCATGTGTTCTCTCTTGTGTACACTCAACACCTATATCCAATTTAGGGTGTACAATCCACCTATTCCATGTCTTTTGAATTTGGAAGGAATCTAGAGCATCGACAAGAAACCCAAGAGAACACGCACTCCACACAGAAGGACCCCAGCTGAGAATCAAACCAGAGAACCTATTGCTGTGAGGAGAGAACACTACCCAGTGTGTCACTAGTTCTTCCTGTAACAGTTTGCCTTTCATAATTATCAAACTGTGGTTAAAGGGCACATAATGAAGGTCAAGAGCCTCATGGGTGAGCCACCACTGTCCATACCCAAACACAGTACACCCACCAGATACTGTGGCTAAATTATGCACTGTCAAGGGAGCTGCCCCTGGCTTTGGCTACAAGCAGACTGCTTAGTACCAAAAGCAGGAGTGTTTGGAGCAGATGCCTTGTAGTAACACTCATGGAAGAATTTGAGTTACATGCTTGAGGTATTATTACATGCCTACTCATTTGGGATGGTTCATTGCATGCCAGAGTTCACTCTTTCTTGCATTAATAAAAAATCTCCTTCCCATCTGCAAACATATATCCTCATCCCTGAAACTATAAATCATTTGAGGAAGGAGCTGAAGTAAGAGTCAGAGGAAGGGCCAAAAAATCTATTTCAGAAAAGACAATGTCTTTTTGTACATATTAGTCATTGTCCTGCCTTAAAAGTAGTAAGTGTTGGATAACTAAGGCAGAATTAGTAATGGAAACCTGGTAAATGCTTTCTGGTAGCAGTGGAACACATTTTAACTAAATATATGTGGTGCACGGGGTGCTGTGATTACATGCCAAAATCAAAAAAAAAAATCTGTAGAGCAAAAGCCAACTAACAGCACTTTCAGAGGTGTGTAGGAATTGTTACACATTCACTAAGTGTTGTGGATGGAACATTTCTTCTCCGTCCTCTGATGCTTCATATTTTCTGGTGCAGAAACTTTAGAGACATCACTCTGTAAGTTGCTTATTTAAATTAGTGCAGTATTTAAAAACTGCTCCTGCCTTTTTCCTCCAATTATATTACTTGCTGCCTATGTGACAGCACTCGCTAAGTGCTTTACTGATTTTCAAAGACAGTAAAATACTTTTTTTTTTAACTGGTGGTAGATTAATCTCCATGCACTAGCATTATGGTCGGTCTCACTAATCATAACCTGGTTTTATGTGTTTTTGATGTGGACACCAAGGTTCCCCTTTCAACCTTCAATCTCGAGGTGAATTTCTTTGCATCCATGTCTCAAACACATGACATTGTTACCCTCGAAGACCTATTCATAACCCTGTATGTTGGCACACAATAGGATGTAACAACAAGTCTGTTACAGCAACTGGTGCTACAATAACCCCTTTCTCCCATACACACACACACACATATACATCTTGTAGGAGGTTAGTAGGAGAGGATGCATCAGAAATTGAGTTTTGTTTTGACAAGTTAGCCTTATGGAGAAGCTTATCAGATATGTTAATATGGAAGAGTAATATCGTATAATAGGAGCGTGTTTTCAGTACATAGACATATCTTACACAGTCTGTTCATCAGAGGAACAAATATAAGAAAATGTCCCCCTAATTAGATGTGCTGATAACTGTGAAGATACCAGGTAAAAGCCATTACAGAAATTAATGGATAGAAATACTCTGCTACTGAGAGAATAGTTGCCACCCAAAATATGTTTTAAAAACAATCTAGAATCTCACCTTAAGACAGTCAAACAAATGTTCAGAAGAAAGTGAAATGTAATAAAAAAGTGTAAGAATGTAATGGCAGATTTTTTTTAAAGGGAGACATGATTTCTGTGTATTAAACTTTCACACAGAAAAAAAATAAGTGTATAAACTGGGAGAATATATAAGAGTAAGCAGAAGAGGAAATATAAGTGGGGAAGTTAAATTATACGGTTGTAATTCTAAAGTAAATCATATTAAATAATATATAGATAGGAATTTGAGCATATTACAAGGACATCCATCACCAAGGAAGTTATTATAAAAAGCAATTTTTTTTTTAAGTAATGGCCTTAATATTGGCAAAAAGACACTTGGAAACATACCACTCAACTGTCCAAGTTTTTTGCAGAATGTCTAGATTTTTACATCATGCTTCTGATCTCTTCCTCATAAAATTTGTTTTTTCTGGAAAAGCACTGAAGATTGAAGATATTAATCATAGTCATTTGAGTTTTAGACTTCGTATCATTCAGAAAATGAATGCAAATTCAAAACCTGCTATTCTATCTACTTTCCAAGTTTGTAACAGCAATATTTAAAATCTATCCTTGATGTTGGACCTTTGTCTCCCTATTATTTTCAGCTTTGTCCAGAATTATTTTTTTTCCAATAAGCATCTTTATTAAATTATCACATATGGCATACGCATTCTTAAATTTATATAAATGAAAAACAAAAACACTGGCACCACTTTAGTTGCAAACATTATACATCACAGACATCATTGAAACAACTGTAGTTGCAAACATTATACATCACTTATAATCTATCCAGTCATCGTCAGTTAAGCATCACATGGCTCATTCAAATCCTGCCTCTTAAACCACGTGCCCTCTTTGCATATATTGTTCCCACAATTCCCATTTTTCCTATGTAGTTTGTCCTTCTCTTTTCTAAAGCTCCCAATTCCAGTCATTTTATCTCTGTTATTATATTTCATTACTTCTACCAAAGTTGGTCTAGACTTTGATTTCCACCTTCTATTAATTGCTTTTTTTTGACAGCCACCATAGATAAAATCAACAAGGGTTTACTATGTCTAGGCAAGTCTGAGTCTATGGCATTCATTTTATCATGGCCCCATAAATATGGATATTGTTGGACCAATTTGTGTGTGGCTACATAATTTACCGCTATTGCCTTTGTTTGAGTTTCATTAATTTTGTGTCCCAAGAAGATCTGAATCTGCCTTAAAATGTTTCACAACACTGTAATGTCCCTTTCTGGTTTTGTCATGTAACAATAATAGCATCTACAAATAACTACCATACCAACTATATTCTTGCATTTCTGAGTCCCTTATTTTCTTTGCCAATGGTTCTAAATATAATGCAAACAAGAAAGGGGAAAGTGGACAACCCTGTCTGGTTCCTCTCTACTCAAGCAGAAGTGATAAGAGAGGATCCCACCCAGTACACAGGTTGAGAGTTATGCTCTCAAATCATACTACTTTGAAAAATTTACCAAAAGTAGTGGTCAGAAGATGTTCCTCTTGTGGCTACTACAAGATGTAAACATATTAATAAGACAAAGATTTTTCAAGTGGGAAATGAGAATAAAGTGCATTGGCAGTTCATCACCTGACAATCAGAATGTTTATGTGTGGGTGCTTTTACATTGGGTACATTTACTAGGTCTGACAAAACAAGAGTCATAGAAGATTATGATGATGTAATCACAGACAAAATAATGCCCTACAAAAGTATACAAAGAGAAATATAGACAAATAATGTTTATAAAGTAGAGAGGGTGAATATTACAATGCATTCAGCAGGAATGAAACGTAAAGGATTTATGCTTAAAAGGGTTTGAATGTTGTCTGGCTTAAATGATACCAATATTCAGTTAAACCAATATTTGAAATGTAGTAAAAATAAATAGCAGACGTGTGTATGGTGACATCTAATGGCAATAGCTGGTAACTGCATCTCTAGGAACAATGCATGCAACACAAAATACCTTAATTTTAATCTATTTTTGAATGACAGAGTCTAAAAAATGAATGAAGTGGTGAAAGTTAATATACAGTGCAAAATAAATTTAGAAATGTTTTGGAAATGACAGAATCCAAGGATTATTTAAACTTTTTCCATAACGAGTAAAGGTGGTAATTTAATTATGATGCCATTTGTACCTCTCAAGCAGTCTCTGATTTTGCAGAATGTCCCTGATTTTGTCTGATTTATACCCTATACCTCATAACATTTTTACTCATCTGTTAAATTACTGAGGATTACAAGCAGGGGATTTTGGATATTAATGTTTTATACTACACATTGTTCAGAAATGTTGACACAAAATCTTTTAAATTTTTATATTTTAAGGAAATTTAAATAATATTTGAGTTGGGTTGGCACGATGGTTAATGTCTTTGCCTCACATATACAAGGTACAGGATTTGTTTCTGACCTCTGGTTATTGACTAGGCTTGTAAGAGTCAGCATATTGATAACCTAGTATTTACCTATGAGCATAATTTAAAAAAAGTCTCTGATTTGGGGACTTTATCCCCCATTATTTTTGGCTTTGCCAGAATTCCTAAGAGCAGAACTTGAGAGGTATGATGGCACAATACTATTTTCCTGAAGAAGCAGTATGTAAAACTGAACAGACCTTTTGCTGCAAGTCTTTTAAATCTAAATTAACAAGATTTATTGTCAGTGAATGTTGCTATCCGTCTTATTTGAACTATTTTGAGAAAAGTCTAATTTCCACTATTACCTGGTATGGGGTATTTTCTGTTTATCACAAGCTCAACAAGTTTCTTCAGCAGTGATACTAGGAGAGGATACTGGAAATGGTATACTGACTTAATGACAAGAATGTAGCCTCATTTTTGCTTCTTTTATTATTTCTGGTAAACAGAAAGTTCTTCAGAACAGCACTGCCTGGCTCAATTTTCCATTAAGCAAAGGGCTGATTTGCTCTTGGAAACTCTTATGTAAACTTCTGTTTATGAACTTCTTCCTGCCACTCACTTCTAGATTCAATTCCAGAACAGCTGTCAAAAACCATGACTTCCTCCAGGGAAACCAGTGCTTAGCCATAAACACCCAAACCAGTGCTTAGCCATATTAAACACCCAAACCAGTGCTTAGCCGTGTTAAACACCTAAACCATTGCTTAGTTGTATTAAACACCTAAACCACTGCTTAGCCATATTAAACATCTAAACCAGTGCTTAGCCGTATCAAACACCTAAACCACTGTTTAGTCGTATTAAACACCTAAACCAGTGCTTAGCCGTCTTAAACACCTAAACCAGTGCTTAGCCGTATTAAACATCTAAACCACTGCTTAGTCGTATTAAACACCTAAACCAGTGCTTAGCTGTATTAAACACCTAAACCAGTGCTTAGCCGTATTAAACACCCAAACCAGTGCTTAGCCGTGTTAAACACCTAAACCACTGCTTAGTCATATTAAACACCTAAACCACTGCTTAGCCATATTAAACATCTAAACCAGTGCTTAGCCGTATCAAACAACTAAACCACTGCTTAGTCGTATTAAACACCTAAACCAGTGCTTAGCCGTATTAAACACCTAAACCAGTGCTTAGCCGTATTAAACATCTAAACCACTGCTTAGTCGTATTAAACACCTAAACCAGTGCTTAGCTGTATTAAACACCTAAACCAGTGCTTAGCCGTATTAAACACCCAAACCAGTGCTTAGCCGTGTTAAACACCTAAACCACTGCTTAGTCGTATTAAACACCTAAACCACTGCTTAGCCATATTAAACATCTAAACCAGTGCTTAGCCGTATCAAACAACTAAACCACTGCTTAGTCGTATTAAACACCTAAACCAGTGCTTAGCCATATTAAACACCGAAACAAGTGCTTAGCCATATTAAACACATAAACCAGTGCTTAGCCATATTAAACACCTGAGTACAAAGAACCAAGCTTTTGATCCCTTTCCTTATTCTCATCAGAGGTTCATACTAACCACTAGCTGAGGAATTTCTAGATTTAATAAGTACAACTCTGTGTCTGTAAGATTATTAAATCTAAGAATAAGGTATAAGGGCAGCCTTCAGAAAAATGTTTAAAATACTAGCCTTGGGATACATGCATCTCTTTTCAAGTCCATGAATATTATGGAAATATCAGTTTGCACCCGGTAATGAAACATTGTGCCACAGTGGATGCAGGATGTAGAATTACAGCAGCAGTGGATGATATACCCAGTAGTTTGTCTGATGACACTGCTTATGTTATCTACTCAGGGTATCCCCCAAACTGGCAGAGAATGCAACAGCAGGGACATATAAAAGGCATGCTACCGGTATGTTGTAGACAACATTCAAATGTCAACTTCTGCTTTATGTGATTGTGTTCAGTGTCCATCTAGCTACATAGAATACATTTATTGTTCAGTGTCCATCTAGCTATATAGAATACATTTATAGTGCAAGAGTAAGCTGTGTACTATACTTCAGCTTTTGCTAATATAGGATAGCAGCAAAACAGGCAAAACACATAGCAATTTTCTGATTTTCTGCTGTGAGTGCTTTAATGTCGGCCTTATGTACTTTGTAAAACTTGCATATTTTATTGAAATCTGTATGTGCAAGAAGAGAAATATACATCTTCCAAGTATTTTAATCTGGGATCCATGTAACAAGTAGAATTAAACTGGTTGACACTTAGGTTATTATGTCAGGTAATCACAATGTGTTAGAATTTCTTTGTGGGATTTTGTGGTACAAGCGAGTGGGAATTTGCCCTTTCCAAACAGCTGTATGATCTTGAAGTTGGTGTGCGTGTGTGTGTGCGTGTGTGTGTGTGTTCAGTGTCATTTTGTCTGCATTGCTATTATTAGGAAAAGGGTTTTTAGTAATGTAATGTATACAAAGGCACTTTGGGCTTGTCCAATACACCTACCCATTTCATCCATTTGTGTCATTTGGTATTTGGTAACTACATTACTGGTCTTGGAATTGTACATGCTGCTGAAATGCAGAGCATAGCAGTCACAAGACTGATAGAAAAATCTCTCAAAATCTTATTTTGTGCAAAGTTTGTCCCTTCCATATACTCTTCTCTCATGCTAGACTATACAGCCACCTCTGAGCCACTGAAGTTGCTATTATACAAAGAAAATATACATTACTCCAGAAAACAAGTGCTTGCCTTTCTGTGTTGTCTAGCAAAATTCAGAATGACAAAAACTGGCTTTTCTGTGCATGCAGTCTGAAACAATATGCTACAAACACATGGTTTGGCAAAGTGTATGATGCCACATCCTAGCCTTGTGTAAAAAGCAGTCGGGAAGGCTCTACAAATGGAGACATTATATAATGAAAGTAGTAGTCATGGAGCACTAGTTGTCCTAGGTGGTATTTCCAGGCATAAAATGGGGTGGGACAGAAAACAGTGGAAATCACAGTCACATGAGCATACGCAATACCAAATATATTAAGAAATAAATGCACTGAAGGTATATACCACATTTCTGGTATATAGCTACAAAGTCACCTCATCAGCATTTATGCCTGATAATATGAGATCTAGAAAGAATGTACTGTGATCTATTAAAACAATGTCATAATTATATATGTCGTAACTTGCTGCTTGGCTTCTCTTGCAGAGTCCGATTCTGGATCCACCGTTAATCCTTTCTGTGCAGTCCCTGCAAGTAAGTAGCTGTTTCACTCAAGTTATAATCATTCTTTTTCTTTTAACTTGAATGAATGAATCTATTCACCATAGAGGCAGAATGTTAAACAGATATGCAGTAACAACACGCCACTGTGTACATACCAGAGTATAATGCCCAGATCCAGTCCTCCACCAAATCAAAACAAATTAATATTCACAATAGGAACAGGTGTTAGTCACGGACATAAATGGTACAGAGTTGTTCCTTCTAAAGTGTTATTCAGATTTACTGCAAGTTCATTACAGTTAAACTGAACAGACCATGCTGAGCAATATTTATTTATTTACCTTTCGTTGACTGGGATAGTTCTGCCTGCAGCAGCCTATATCCACGGGAGTCTAAGATGATTCTTATACTGATTAGGGGACATTTAGTGAAATTCCTATACTCGTTCCTTCCTATTTATTGAAAGGCAGGGAAGGAAGCATGCTAGAGGAAATGGAGAAAGGAAATGCATCTGATACAGGAGGCAACACTTTATGCATCAATTTAGATAAGTCTGCAGAACAGGAAGTGGTCGATTTGGAGCCTGTAGGACTTCTAACCCAAAAATTGTTGAGGCTGGACGCTCAAAAGAAGCTTTCAGACTCAAAATGTGAGTAGACTAAAACTAGTTTTACTGGGCAGGGTTACTAAGGAGGCTTCAAAGAGCAAGAGAATTCTCCAGATGACTTCTGAACTGTTTAGGAAGTGATACCCCCTTTGAACTGGCATTACCCTGGATAGATGAAAATTCAAACTTAGCTTGCAACAATTCATGCAGGTTAGTCTCAGATCTTGAAGAAAATCCTGCACTCCTGTTCATAACATTATGAACTTCACAGTCATGATTTGATTGCGCATACAATTATCCACTGCTAATTGGTTGGCTCACCCATATGAATTAAATGATTCTGTATCCCTAGCATGTGTCTTAAAAATGAAATCTCTACAATATTAGACAGGTTAAGTTTTTATTAGGTGTGGTATTATGTGTATCTGGTTTTAAATACCTAACTTTTAAGGAAATATACTGATGAGTTTTATAGGAACATTATACCTTTAACTGAGTGACAGAAAAACAAGGGGGCGGGGTTAAAGGATATAAAAGGAAATAACTCATTGTTTTACTAACTCTGACGAAGTCCCAGTATGTAGGAGATGTTTTAGTGTTCATGTGTCTGTGGCGTTTTTATGTGCATGTGGATTAAGGTTGGCATGACTACACCTGTTGTGGATCATTTACTCATTTTGTGAGTCACCATCATTGTATGCAAGCTGACATGGTGAGATGATACTTGGTTTTTGAACAAAGTGAATGGATTGTGCTGGAACTATGCTGAATTTTAGGCACTGCGTTAGATAATTATTCTTATTAAGACTATGAAGGATCACCTCAGATTAATTATTCCTTCATTCCATTTGAAGTGAATATGTGTTGTCTAGGTGACCATTGAAGTGATTGTGTCAGTACCATGCTGAATTATTTGGTAATTTAATTACTGTGGTAGGCAACCAGTTTGAAGCGGTAATTTAGAACATGAAATATTGGTATGGGTGTGTACTCCTTCTGGACTCAGGGTCTTTTAATTTTGGAGTTACAAAAGTGAGTGTTTAGCTTGATTCTTAAAAAAAAAAGTCACATTCCTTTGCATTCAAATGTTTCACATCCACCAGCTCAACACCCTTTCTCTTATAAGAAGCAAAAAACATGTTGTTACCCGTTTCCTTTTTAATACTAACAGCTCTTAACTTCATATCCACCACACCATTCTATCACTTACTGCCATGTTCTCTGTACTTTTCTTTGTATTTTGTTTTGGTTAAATGCTCGTCTCGATTGTTCCTTTTCTTTCTTCTTTCATTTCTCCCAGTTATAAATTCTTTCAAGTTTAGAGGATGATTCCCCATCCATTGAATTCATCTGTTTCGCTTAATTTACAGAGCTCTAGCTTTACATAATCTAGAATTCCCTGTCTGGTGATAAGCTGTTCTACAATCAGTACCTTTCTAGTCATTTTATTCTGCATTTGATTTACTATATCATTTAGTAAAATACACTGCTCTGGCACCTAAATGCCCCACTGCATTCTCATTTGAAGAATAACTATCAACAGGCAACTTATTGTACTGCAATGTTCAAAGAATTATATTCTCCAAAATATGAATTATTTCCCTTTCTAACAAGATTATCTAACAGATGCAGAAACTCATTTAATGCCTCTGTAAGCTCCAACTTTGCCATTTTTTTTATTTACTCTCTCACTCAAGCATATCTCTGCCCCACTGTTTTAACCACTGTTACTATTGAATCTGCAGTGCCTCTGCAGTGTAAAGTGAAAATTAATGAACATTTTCCATCTCCCCTCATGCACCTTCAGGAATTATACCTCTCTGTTTGGTATTTTCATTTTGTATACTGTTATCAGTTATACTCTTCAATGTAATGTCACTCTTCAACCTCTGTGTAAGTCTATGGTATTTCTACATGCACTTGTGTAGGATCCTCTTAATACAAATGAACATTTAATCAGCCGATGTACTGAAAACCAGTAAGATATAATTAAAATCTCAGTGTAGAGATTCAACAATAAAATTCTGGTTTCTTGGTTCTTATAAACTCAAAACAGCTATGAACTTAGATTGCTCAAACAATGTCTAATGTTGCATGCCTGTGACACTAATCTGTAAGTACCAAAGGGGGGGGGGGGCTTAATGCAAAGAAATAACCTCACGAAATCTAAAAATGAATGTCCATTATCATACTTTATTCTTTCCCAACTTCTTCCATGTCATAATCCAATGCATTTTGATTACCCACCATCAGTTGCATGCTGCTTAACTTTCCAGATAATTCCAGACAAACCAAAGCAAGCAAACAAAACATGCATCCCAGTATTGACAAAACAAACAGAGCCAAGGTCACCCTCACTCAATAATTAACAAAATTAGTTTAAATAAATAGTTCTACTCTCAATACAAGTTTATAAAAATTGTACCTAAATGAATAACATTATTTGGCTTTTTTACCTTAGGGATACACTTCTTTAAGAACACAACTAATTTATAAATTGAAGCAAATCCACTTTAAAAATCATCCAGAGTAAATGGACACAAAACCATGTTCCTATATACCTATAGCAGCTGCCTCACATCTTTAGCATAAAAGGTCCCACATTTGTGAACATTCTTTACAATTCTGAGTATGTGTATTTCCTCACAGCAAGAGGTTCTCCCTTTTGATTCTTGGTTTGGGTTGGGCGTGCCTTCTGTGTGGAGTCTGCATGTCCTCCCTGCGGTCGAGTGGGCATTCAAAAGACATGCATTGAATGGGCGTGCCTTTGTTGAAGGTTGAGCATTGGGCTGGCAACTCGACACCATAAAAACCAACTGCCAATCATTAGAGGACCAGACTTCCCCTGTGGCGACCCCTAACCGGGAAAAGCCGAAAGACAAAACAACTTTACAACTCTGAGTATAAAAATAGTTTGGAAAAATATCTGTACTAAAATCATAAGCCTCCTAAAGTTAGTATCATACCTCAGCAATTGACAAATCAATTGGCAAGTTACATCAACTCCCAAAAACTGTTCACTCCAAAAGACAAATAAGAAAAATTACATAAATGCCACAAGACCTGTTGAGTTTTTCTGTCACTTTAATTCCACATAAAACCAGGTTAAAACCAGATTGTAAATCCACATAAAAAGCTCCAGATAATACTCTATTGTCTGATGGTAGAAATTATTTTTAATAAAAGGAAAGATGTTGTGCAGTTTTACTAAAAGGAAGGGGTTATGGAAATTAATTTTCCTTTAAGCCCAAAATGGGGGTTGTTTTTTGGCAATCATATGATTTGCTGGGACTGAATTTAAAAACAAGGAGTGGTAGTAGTGATTGTTTCTGATGAAGTACCGGATTTAGTGGGACAAAAGTGCTTGAACTTTATGTGGATTTATTATCTAGAGCTTTTTATGTGGATTTACAATCTGGTTTTAACCTGGTTTTATGTGGAATGAAAGTGACTGGAAAACTCAATGGGTCTGGGTCTTGTGGTGTTTATGTAATTAAAGTTACATCAACAGCAAAATATTTATCTATTCTTCAGTCTCTAATTACTATTTCCTCTTTTAATTCCTTTAAAGAAGGTTTATTTGCCCAATTTATCAAACATTAACCACAAGGTGCTCACCCCAAGCTACAAGCAACAACGCTATCAATGGTGCAGTTGAATTACTAATCAGTTCCATAGTACTCATTAACCTTTGCAATTTCCAGTATTCCTTCATATTATCTCTTTAAAGCATTATATAAACTAACTTGCTGTGGAATGTGAGGTTAAGAATCTCACTCAGATCCTGTCCATAATCTCCCAATGGCTGACATCAGTGCTTCTTTCCTTACATAATCATAAATCCCCTCTCATCAAAGCCTCAAATCGTTAGCCCTCGTGGGTAACAATTTTAACCAGTGATTAATACCTGGGTTTGCAAAAATATTAAAGTACCCACCACTTGCTTCATCACACAGAGGCTCCATCAACCTACCATAAAATGTCCAAGGCATAATTATGTGACTGTACTGATAATTTCCCAGTGTGGTATAAGCACAATAATTTAATGTTGCCGTAAGTTTTACTTTAATGTATTGCACTGTGCGAGTCGATGGTGCACGTTTCAGGGTTCTTTTCTCTTTTTCACAGGTGTGTGACAGTGGAGTTGGTATATATAATTTGTCGAGGGGCAAAAACATACTTTTTTGTGCTTTTTAATCTTTTTTCGTTTGTTTCACCATTTGCAAGATGTAGTTTGCAATGAAAGATGAGCCAAAAAACATGCTTCATTAACAAATGCATCATTGCAACATGTTCTTATTCACAGAATCATAGCATAAATAAAGAGTTAAAACAGTAATTCCTCTTACTAAACTAGGTAAAATTATTTTTCCAGAACACCCATGTCTGGCTGTCATTCCCCAAAACATCTTGTATCAAAATTTGAATATCTTTCAAAAATTACCTGGTGTGGCTGCTGAAAAAGACTGGAAAATGTACACCAAAGTCTGCATTCCCTGTTCTGGTTCTCAACCCATCATTTTCTACCACAAACTTCCCTTTTAATATTTTCTTCAATTTAATGTACAGATTTAGTAACAGATTTTTCAAGTGAGTTCTCACATCTTTAATAGGTGTTGCCTCCCATTAGAAGCTGCATCTGGATCTTAATCTCTAATCAAGCTCATAGTTCACTGCTATTGCCCTAGTCTGAATTTTATTAATTCTATGCACAGAAAAAGCATCAAACCTATGCAAACATTGAAAAAGGGATCCCACATCCCAATGGGCCTCATCAGAAATATAACCTTCAACATGTGATCTTGTCTTCTTCCTAAGTAAAGTTGACCCTAATTAAATCAGACATCTGAGTCATCACATTCAGTTGTCCATAATTTAAATGTAAACAGGACTGAGGACAGAGGGTGGCTTTGATGGAATCCCCAAGGCAGCTCAAAAGGCAAAAAACAAACCAGCATGTGGTTTCACTGTAGCTGAAAAGGAGATCTAAATCATCATGATCATAGCAAGGAACTCCTTAATACATTCAAATGACTGTAGAACCTGAATTAAACACCACCATTCATCTGAATATTTTTTCAGCATCCAAATACACTGTAACATTCCCTTTATTCTTGTTGATCAACTTTCTTAAGCATCCCATCCTTTAAAATACTGTCATATGCAGACATATGACAGTATTTTAAAGGATGGGATGCTTAAGGAAGTTGTAATTATGTGCAGACCTACCTCCCACAAAGGCACACTGATCATACAGTATCAATTTAGGAATGTATCCTACAAACTGAACAACCATAACAGTCTTAAATAATTTATAATCATGATATTCAAACAGAAATCAGTCTATATGAGGAAAACAAGTTAAGATCATTACCTTGTATAGGTTTAACCACCACTACTGCCAGTTTCCAAAAAAATGTACAACTGTTGCTAGAGCAAAGTCTCTGTCGCATTTTATGGTGTTTATATGGAATAAACTTCCTCTATTTATTAAAGTCTGAATCATTATATCTGCTTAAAAAATATATTGATAACTGGCTTGATACTAAGGTGTATACATTTATAGCGGAGTCTGCATTTTGACTGGCATTTTGTCCCAATGCAGTTTTTTCAGACTACTGAAACTTTTATCTCCTTAGTTTATAGCTCTTAAATATGCAGTATAATTAAAGAAACAATAACTTTCTTCTTGTTACAGCTTAATGATTCTGTAGGTATACTATAATTTTCTGGGGTTTTCCATAACAGCTGCCTTCAACACCTCCAAAACATCAGCCCATGTTACAAGATCTAGTTAACCAACTGTTCTACTGACGTGTCTGTCAAGTTTATACCCCAAACTTTTAGTCTAAATATAGAACAGCAAGGATTTTAAGACTAATTCTTTATCAATGTATGATGCACTAAAAGAGACGGTCTTGAAGGCTTTGCTGTTCTATACCTGGATTAGAAGTTTGCTGGATCTGGTATTCTGCTGCTGTATTTTTTCCATTAATATTTATTAGTGGATTCCAGTTTTGAAATTGTACCCATACTGTCATATTGCAATGCTTTACCCCTCAAGCAATCATACATGTCATTGTCTTATTCACCCCAAGCTGTCTGAGCACTGTACAGATTTTGATGATAATCATAGAGAGTCTAACACCAGTGGGCATCTATTGGTGAAACACATTAAACAACCCAGTGGGTGTGCAGTAACAAATCCGATCCTAACTGACCAGTTACTCTATTACTTTTATGACAGCATAATGTTCATTGGGCAGATATCTCCCTGACCCCCCTCCCTAGAGGACAGCAAGGCTCTTAAATGAATGGTAGCACTATATATATATATATATATATATATATATATATATATATATATATATATATATACATATATATTACATATATATATATATATATATATATATATATCTTGTGTACTCTGCTGCTCATTTATTGTTCTGTGGAGCTTTTCTCCCCAGGCCTCCACTGAAAAAAGACCCGTGTCCAGTTGGAATTTCCTGGTAAACAAATGTAGATAAATAAATATCTATGGCAAGGCAGAGCTCCTGATGTATATGGGCACTGTCATTCATTCAAACCTATAGAAAAATAGTGTAGGGTGCTTAAAGTAACTCATGCCCCTCTATTAGCTACCCACCTTCAGAACATGTGCCCATTGTATCCTCTGTCTTTTGCAGTCTTAGCCTAAACACTAGGGCTTTCTGGTAATCAGAAGAATTATAACTGTTAAATTGTATATATAACAACTCACATCCTCTATTTAGGATGACATGACTATCTTGTTCACCCTTTTTATTTCTTCTTGTAATATAATTTCCTTGCCATAAAATGTATTCTACAAATTTCCTAGCTTGCATATGTAAAACATATTGACTCATATCATAAATCATTCATATACTTTCTCATGACCTTTTTTAAATATTTTTATTGACTGTTCAATCATTTATATACAGTATTATCAAACAGGTTGATCACATTATACATTTCCATTATATAAAGTGCACAGCTCTTATAACATCTTAATTCAACAAGCAGTGTCTCTCTCTCTCTCTCTCTCTTATACCTTATTTGCTTGCATCTGTATCTTTCCCTGCTTCACTTACCCTTATAGTTTGCCCCATTCTTTACATCTCTTGGCTCTTCCTCTAGTGAGGTTGCCCCCCCCCCCCAACTAAGCAGTGGATGTCCAGTTCCTAAATCCAGTTATAAGTGATGTACTTTGCAATATGAAGACACTTCCATTGCAGTACACCACCAGTTTCATTTGTTGATCTATGTGCAGCAGAGGTGTTTCTTGCATCCCAATGCAGCTGCAGTACAGCTGCAACACAATCAGAAACCAGTGGACTCAGAAGATATGTAGAGGAATTTGGTGATAGACAAAATATGTGGCAATGAGAAGATGACAAAGACAAATGGATATTGTAAATAATGACATGGATAGAGAGAGGGCACACACAGCTAGCGGAGTGACTGGTTTTAAAGGTGTGCATTGTGTTGGGCTGTAGGAAGATGGATCAGAAAATGATAAACAGAGAGAGTCTGAGAGCAGTTTTATCAGAGGAAAAAAATCTGCAGCACCAGTAGCAGGTCTTAATGAGAGAGTGCGAAAGGCAAAGGATTTGTAGATACAGACTGGAACCAAGAGACAGTGGAAAAGTACAGTGATAAAGGTAAAGGATGAACAGCAAATAAACGTAAATTGTTTTAAAGAATATTGTTTTGCATAGAACTTGGTTTATCTGAAATTATGACATTAATACACACAGGAATTGAACCTTTCTGTGAAATAACTTTTGAGACATTTGCACTAGCAGAAAGATGTTAATGAATGTGAAGGGAAATATAGTACATCTCATTGGAGGGACTATGTTTACCAAAACTTAAATGTACAGTTAAAAAGACAAAATGGTGTTAGAATTAATGACCGAGGTACAAGAAAATGAGTTAAATGCTTTCCTACGTTTGTCAGGATATGTATAATATAAAACATGTGGATAGAAAAGTATGGACCTGAGCGATGGGAGGTTAATGTAACTTCAAAAACAGAAAATAAGTTGGTGCATGTGTCTAATGTGGTAATATGTGGGGAAAAGGGAATAAGTTCTGGGAGCAGTCAAAAGCACGTTTTTGTTGGAATAAACTACATTTAATCCCAGACTGCACAAAAAGAAGGTGTGGGCAATGTGGAGAGTTTAGCATTCCAGAAAAATGTAAAGCATGTTGTGAAATGTGGAACTGAGGAGCATTTTTTATTTTATTTTTCAATAATAAAAGAAAGAAAGAAAGAGAGAGAGAGAGGAAAATGGGGGGGGGGTCAAATTCTTACAAAAGGTTGGAAGAGAGATAAGATGCTAATAATGCTTATTTTGATGTATGTTTATAAAGACAGGTTCCTCAAGGTTTACATATGTGGACATTTCCTAATAGGTTGGAACATGGTTTTGATTTATACCAAGAACTGCTGGCAATGTTTGATAGACATGAACTTGAACTTATTAAGCCCTAATTGGAGAAAACTACAAGATGGACTCTTTTTTTACCCTAGAAATTAAAGAT
>NC_056743.1:681633324-681688324 GCF_019279795.1 Protopterus annectens | reverse complement strand
TGAAGGAATGAGTTAACATATGTTTCTTTTCTAAATACCCTAGTATCAAAGAAATCCATATTTTTATAAATCTCAATATCCAAGTATGCTATACTCTTAATGGACATATTGTATGTGAACTTCAAAAAGTCCGTTGTACCACTAATATATTTTATAAATTCTTTCAACTTGTCCTCACCTCCCATCCAAAAAATTATTATGTCATCTAAAAACCTCTTATATAACTTACAATATTCCATGTAGCCTGACTCAAATATATATTTTTCCTCCCAATTGGCAAGTACTAAATTGGCAAAAGTAATTGCCACTCCTTGGATTTGTTGAAAATTCCCTTATGAATAAGAAAATTATTTTTCAAAATTAAATCCATAAAGCCATGCTATCTTATCTTCAAATTTTAATTTTTTGTCATTAAATATTTCTTCTTCAAACATTCTAATTCCTTTTTCATATGGAATGGATCCAAACAGGTCTACTACATCTATTGTTACAAAATAATTCCTTTGTCAAAAATTTCTGGAGTTAATTCTCTTAGTAGATCCCATGAGTCTCTCAGTATTGCTTCCTTATTTTTCCATATGTGTTTTGTTTTAACATCAACAAATTTTGCCATGGGTGTAGTTTTTGAACTTCCTGCTGCTACAATAGGTCTAAATGGGGATTTTTACTATTCTTATGTATCTTCGGTATACCGAAGATGGCAGGTATCTTTGGCTTACTAACGGTATGCCACCATTTTCCGCCTATGACTTTTCAAGGGCCAAATCTTCCAGGATCATGTCTATCCTTCTATAGGCAATATTTATCTCATTCTTGGAGCCAGTCCTATACTTAGTTGTGTCCATCAAAATGTCATTCATCTTCCCTTCATATTCTATGACATCCATGATCACGACCCCCCCACCCTTGTCGGGTTTCATAACTCTGATACCTGCACTTTCCTTTAATTCTTCCAAAATCTTCTTTTCCCCCATTTCTAAGTTATTCTTATACTTAACCTTTTTATCCATTTTATTAATCACATTTTCCATATAACTTTCAAAGTTTTTTAGTTGAGCATGGATAGGTGGGTTGAATATAGATTTATTCTTTAGTATTCTCTGTTCTTCTGTCTTATTAATATTATTCCTATCAATCCCTTCCTTTTTAAATAGAAGTTCCAGATTCATTTTCCTCATGAACAATTTTATGTCTAACAAAGTTTGTACCCTATTCCCCTTGACTAATGGAATGAATTTAAATCCTTTTTCCAATAAAGAAAAATGTTCACCCCTCAACTCTATATTACTAAAATTGTATATGGTGAACCCGCCCCTTGTATATTTGTTACCTTTTTTCTTTATTCTTTCTGTTGTTTTCCATTTTTCACTAGTCAAAGGGTCTATTGCATGTATCTCCCCTTTCCTCTTGTCCCCCCATCCCTGTAAAAATTTCTTTGATTGCCATTCCTAAAATGTTCTTCCCCTTCATATCTACCTAGTGGTGGGAATTCAGTGTCATAATCATCATAGAAAGTTTCAGTTTGGGGCTCCCCTTTTCTATAGTCAACATAATATCCCCCTTCCTTCTTGTGGGTATTTTTGTGTAGGGATGCACCATTATACACAGGTTTAGGGTAGCTTATGTCCTTTTCATATTCTAATATATCCCTTTTTAACTTGTCCATCTTTCTGTTGACCAATACATTACATCTTCCATCTATTTCCTTTTTAAGTTCCATATATTTTTGTCTCTCTTCTTTGATACTATAAACCAGGTCTTCCTTAACTAAACCATCAAGTTCAATAATTTGTTCATGAATCATTGTTAAATTTCTGTTGTTTTCATCAATAATGCATTTCACAATCTCTAAACCACAATTATTAAAACATTTACAAGTTCATTGTGGAAAATGGACCCAATTTGTACATTGTTTGGGTATTTCCACGTACGTAGTCCCTTAGGGACTATTTTCCGTCTCAAACATTCTGTAAGATAACCATTTTCTACTATAATGGATTTATATTTGTACATCAACTTAGAAGCATTGTCCACCTTTTACTAAAAGAATCAGTGTTGATTTCAAGATTAAAGTTGACATTAAAGTTAAAATTACGTTGTTCTTTCAGCCATTGATTCATATCAACGGTATTCATATTAGAAACAGTACCTTGTGAACATTCCAATATTTCCGTCACATCACTGAAGTTGACCATCGTTTCCTCTGTCTCCGACTCCTGAAATAACTGCGGATCGAATACTGAACCGTTCGGTTCATCTCCTTCTATTCTCTCACTTCCAAAACAAGGTCTCTTCCTCTCTCGTTTGCTGCCGTGCTCCCAGGTCTTGAGCACAAGGGTGTAAGCAAGTCAACCAAGGCAGTGAGCTGCCCTATAAGTTTCCTAGCCTGACTGCTATTCTCACTCTCCTTCTCCATACCGTAACAGTCACCACGAAAATAAATTTCTCCACAAGTACCAATAAATCCAAAAAGAAATTCGAAAAAGAAGTTGAGAAGCTGGATACAGTAATCAGTATCATCCTTGGTTTGTCCTGTTTGATCTTTAACAATACTTTGGAAGAACAGAGAAGGCAGAGAAGGAAAGGCATAAACTAATAGATTTTTCCAGTTGAAGGACAGAGCATCCACTTTCCAAGCTTGTTTGTGGGGAGTCCTTGTGCAGAATTTGTCCAATTGGTAGTTATGGGGGGAGGCAAACATGTCTATATCTGGGCTCCCCCATTTGCTTGTCAACATGTTGGTCTTTGGTTCCAGTTTCCACTCATGTGGGTCCATGAGATTTCTGCTTAGTTTGTCTGCCAGTGTATTTAGTTTTCCTGGCAGGAATTGAGCCTGTAGATGAACTTGGTAGCTCAAGGCTGTGGTCCACAGAGCCACGGCTAGTCTGCAGAGGGGGTAGGAATGGGTACCTACCTGCTTGTTTATGTACCACATAACAGTGGTGTTGTCCGTCTTTACCATTAATTGTCCTGGAAGAATGTGGTCCTTGAAGGCTGTCAGAGCATTCTATACAGCTAACATTTCTTTTTGATGGATATGCAGGTGCATTTGACTTGGGTTCCATTTGCCCTGAATGCATTTCCCTGCCAGGTGAGCCCCCCATGCATAGTCTGATGCGTCTGTTATGGTTTGGGTGGCAAGGGGTAGAGTGTATGGTGATCCCTTGTTTTGGTGACAGGTCTCTGCCCACCAAAGGAATTCTAACTGTAGGCAAAGTATGATAGGAATCATTGCTTCTAGATCCTGAGAATGTTGACACCATAGGCTTTTTAGATACCACTGTAGTTTCCTCATATGCAATCTTGCATATGGAATTAGTAGAATGCACGAGGCCATGAACCCAAAGGCTTGCAGTATATGCCTTGCATGGATTTTGTGGCCACTAGTTTGAAGTAAGTTGTCAAATGAATTGGTTTCTCTGGCGTGAGGAAAGCCATCTGGGAAGTTGTGTTCAAGCTTGCTCCCAGGAATATAATTTGTTGACAGGGTACCAGCTGTGATTTCTTTTCGTTTATGGTGTACCCCAGACAAGTTAGCACCTTTTGTAGAAATGCCAGATGATTCAAAAGTATGTCCTGGTTTTCTGCCTGAATTAGACAATCGTCCAGGTATGGATATATTTGAATATTTCTTTGCCTGCAAAATGCAATGACTGGCGCTAGGCACTTTGTGAATACCCTGGGCGCAGTAGATAAGCCAAAGGGCAACTGATAGTGCATTCAGCCTGCTTTGAAGCGTAGGTATCTTCTGCAAAATTCCCTGATTGGGATGTGCAGGTAGGCTTCCTTTAAATCCAGTGTTGCCAACCAGGCATCTTTGCCCATCACGGGAAGCAACTGAAGAGTTAGCATCTTGAATTTTGGAATCACCAAAAAGGCGTTTAGAATAGAAAGGTCCAGGATAGGACGCCATGAGTTGTCTTTTCTGGGTACCAGGAAAAGTCGAGTAGAAACCTTGTCCCTTTTCATCTTCTGGTACAGTCTGAATAGCCTTTAATCTTAAGAGAGATAGAGTATTTGCTTTTGAGCCTCTGCCCACTGATTTGGGGGTAGATCTGGCCAACCGTTTGGGGTTAGTAACATGTGGAAGTGAAATCTGTATCCTTGGGAAACTATATTTAAAACCCATTTGTCCTGGGTAATGAGTTTCCAGTTTTTTGCTTGCAGAGCAATCTTTCCCCCTAAAGGAGCAATCAGTTTGAGAAGTGCTTGGAAGTTTTAAAGTTAAGTCATTGAGACAGCTTACCATAGGGGGAGTCTTACTACTCCCTGATTTGGAAGTGGGAGCCCCCCACTGCTTAGTCCTGTGCGTACCCTGGGACTGAAGCCTGGCTGTTCTGCTGGTTCTGGGTTTGAACTGAGAAGGCCTGGAAGAGGCAGGAAAGGACCAATTTTTTGAGGGCCAATACCTACTACATCTTGGAGGCTGCACTTCTAACAAATCTTTAACAGTTTGCATAGATTTAGCTTTTTCCTCCATCTTTTTAAGAACTTATTCTGCTTTGTTGCCAAACAGGTGGTCTTGATTTAAGGGAGCATCCAGCAATTTAGTTTTAACATGATCTGGCAAAAATTGCTCCTTAAACCAAGCATGCCTTCTAAGTACAGACCTGGTGACAGCAACCCTGCAAGATGCCTCTAGTGAATCAAAACCACATTGCAAAGTATGTTTTCCAACCTGTTCAGCAGAATGCATTAAATCCTGTAAATCCTTATTTTCAGTACAAATCAGGAATCAACATCATCATTTTCTGTTTAAGCAATCCAAGAATATGCTGCTGATACTTTAACATATGAAACTGGCAATTTAAGGCCCTGATGGCTAAGGTTGCAGAGGTGTATACCTTCTTACCCCATCTATCCAGGGCCTTGGAATCTCTATCAGAAGGGGTAGGATTTTTGGCAGTAGTAGCCTTTGGATCCCTGTGAAATGGTCTCAGGATCTGCAGTAGGATTTTTAAAAAGGAACTTGTGAGAATCAGGAACCCTGTAATATCTATCAGGTTTTCAGGGAGCAGGAGGTAAAGAGTCAGGGGCCAAGCTAGATTCTGAAAAGGCATTGTCAACAATGTCCAGCACAGGAGGGATAGCTAAAGGCCTGTGTTGGGGCAGGAGTAAGAAATTTCTAAGCCTCTTTTTAGAATCAGAGTAATCCTGGCTTTCCCAGTGAAACTAAGAGTATGCAAGGTTTCACCAAAAGAAAAATGCTCTGGGGGAGAAGCAGAGGGAATAGAGTCCTCTGCATCAGAATCCTCATAGGTGGATAACGGTAAATCCTGGTCATCAGAGGAGACAGAAATTTCAGAATCCTGGTCAGAAGTATCATAAGCAAATTCAGTCCTAGGTCTCTTAGAGGGGGGTGGTTGGCTTCCCCTGATTAAAGTAATAAGGTCTTCAGCCACTCTTATTTGTTTTTTTTAAGTATAGAGGCCTGACCATGCGGTCTGGGCGTCTGTTTCCTAGGCATGGTTCGAGTTTTAGGCCTTGTAAAAGAAGATGGCGTCCATTTAATATGCAAGTCAGTAGGCCTGAATACACCCTCAGAAGCTAGTGCCTGCACAGCGGCTCCAGACCCATCCAAGGTAGAGACATCCGCACAGCTGAAGCATCTCGCGGCATACCAGACTCTGAATGGGTCTCAGTAGAGGTCTTGAATCTGAAGTAGCGGGCATCAGGGGCTGCGAAAGCACCTCACTGAGTACCGGTGAACTGGCGACTAGCTTAGGAGAAGCGTAGTCGGCAGCTTTGGACCAAGGCGGCCTGTCTCTGTCTTCATCTTTGCGTTTTTTCAGAATATCGGTAGTTGGGTGGCTTACTGAAGACATATCTGGATAATTGAACTGAGTACAAAAATATTTAGAAGTGAAAATATACAGACGATGAATAGTTTGTGGTTTAAATAAGGCACAAAACAGACAGCAAGGTACTTCGTGGTCAGGGCCTAGGCAAGGAATACAGTACAAATGAAAATCTTTATGAGGTATTTGCTTTCCACAAGAAATACAATTATTGTCTTTTACTGACATTGGTTTAGAGCAAGAAAAAAGTTTCCCCAATGGGGTACTTAGCTTTAGTTGAAGACTTAGGTTCTGAAACTCGAAAACGAAAATTTCAGGAGTCGGCCGACGGCACTTGCGTACTGCTTCTGCTTCGGGCACCACACAGCAAGAAAGACTGATGTAATGGCGCTGGCTGCATGTTTTATATCCCTGACTACCTGACGTCACAGAAGATGAGACAGCAACCGACGCAGGACCCAAGACTTTGATAATCAGGTCGACTGAGGGCTACTGCAAGCAGATAACCCAAATGTGATGACTGCAACAGTGAAACACGAAGAACAAACACAATTTTTGTTCTGTTCATTTGAAATCTGAGTTGTCTATAAACATCCAGGCAATGAAGTAAATATTCCCTTTGGTTGCTGAAATTTGGAAAAAACTGGCAAGTTAATAATTTAGTTCAATGCAGTCTCCGAAGCAACCTTGGGAAAAAAGGAGGGATTGGTCCTGACAATAATCCTATCCTTGTGAAAAAACAAATAAGGAGGACAGTGCATGTAACTCAGATACGCTTCTGGCAGCCATTACCGCCACTAAAAAAAAATGGTTTTCCAAGACAATAACTTAAAAAGAAACAGTAGCTGAAAGGTTTGAAGGAAGGACCAAGCAAGCAATTGAAGCACCAAAGGGAGCTCCCAGAGATGTGAAATTGCAGATCGCAACAAAAAGGTATCCTTGAAGAAAAAGCCTTGTAAACCTTTAGGGACACTGCAGGAGTATTACCCAGTCAAAGTGAAAATTAGAAATAGCAGCAAGGTGAGCCTTAATCATGGAACAGCGCAAACAGATCAGCTATAAAATCCAAACGGTCATCCAACAAGGCTGAAAAAGGGTCCATACCTTTGGAAGAAGCCAAAATAGTAAAACACTTCCATTTACTAGCATAAATCTCCCAAACAGAAGGTTTCTGGAAAGACAAAAGAATAAGGATAACTGTGTAAGGGAGTTTGGGATCCATCGGTATCATGAGAATTACAGAAACCATGCGGTTAACCTGAAGTTGTGAAGGAATCCCTGACAGATGGGATAGCAGACCTGTAGAAGGCGTGTGATGCAGGTGAGACCAGAGAAAGGGGAACCCCACCTGTCTGAACCAGACTGGAACAAAAAGAATCTCAGCCTCTCTACAACAAAATGCCTTCTAAATAAATTTGATTATGAGGGGCACAGGTAGATAAAGCATATAGAAGACTCAGTGGGGAGTACAGAAAGGTATCCCTGGGTGGCTTTCCCTTAGATGGAACCAGGACATAAAAGCTGCTGCACATTGTGTTGGACAGGGTGGTGAACACTTTGCAGCTGGGGTGTCCCAGCTTTGAAAGCTACAAGCTGCTACTTCTGGGTTCAAGGACCACTCATGAAGAAAGAAAATGTTCCTGCTCCGATTGCCAGGGCACTGGATTTCCCCGGGATATATGTTGCAATCAGAAACTGCTGAAAGGATTTCACCCACTGCCATACTCTAATGGCCTTCTGACAAAGAAGGTTAAGATAGTGTTCCTCTTTGCTTGTTCAGGTACTTTGCTTGCTCTGGATAGCAATCACACCTTTTGGGAGAAGGTCCTGAAAGGCCTGCAGTGCTAGCAGGACTGCTTTCATCTCAAAGACACTGTTGTAAAGCCTGGCCTTGCAAGTTGACCATATCCCTTGGACTATTTCCCTTTGAAAAGACCCACACCTCAAAATGAAAGCATCCATAGCTACAGTGGCCTGGAGCTGGGTTAGACCGAAGGACTGCTCATCGGCGAAATCAACCATCACGGGATGTGATGCCGGCAACAGTTTGTTACTACAAATGGAAAATCCATGGATGAGTCGGATAAGACCATTGAGCTACTGATTTCCATTGCAAGATCTTCATATGGTGCCTCACTAAAGGAACTAGGCAAATAGATGTTGCCATGTGTCCAAGAAGCTGTAGATTTAGAGAGGTGGGGGAGGGATGAGATAGAAGACAAGATGTTTCTGCACAAACAGAAATCAGCTTGGGGACTAGAAAGATTAGTTTAGCAGAATCTTACCATAATGGTAGATGTCTTTTAATTCTCTGCTGCAATATTGTTAAGATGAGGGAGCTGCATGCCGCGACGACCAGACGTCGGTCAGTATACAAAAGACTTTTAATACTAGGGGTATGTGGTACATCGCATGCAAGCTGCTATTGGATGTCGGCTATAAAAGTGACACATGCACACACCATCCTCAGAATTGAGTGCCCCAGGAGAACATCCATCTAAGGGAAGTATGTAAGCCAAGTACATCCAAGGAAGAACAAAGGTCAGGGGAAGGAGGGAGGGATGGAATACTGCAACAGAGAAGACAAGGACAACTATTATTATGATAAGATTTTACACACCTACTATGTTCTTCTATTCCTCTGTTGCTGTATTCTTAACATGAAGGAGAATACTAAAGCTCATGAGGACAGGGAAGAAGTAGGGGCAGTGGAGCTCTCCATGAAGCTATGGAGAATAGCCCTTGCAAACCTTGCCCTAGAATTGAAGTGTTGCCCAATTTGTAATCTTTGGTGAAGGTATGGACTGAACACCAGATGGCTGCCTCCAGAATGGAGTTAGCTCCTATTCCTTTGAAGAAGGCGCCAGAGTAGGCAACAGCCTGGTAGTGTGAGCTGTAACAGAAGGGATGGTCTTTCCATTGTGCTCACAGCAAAAGGAAATGGCTTTAGAGATCCAGCTGGAAATAGTGCGTTTAGAAACAGGCAGCCCTAAAGCTCTAGAGTGGAATGAGACAAATAACTTGCCTGATTTCCTAATATCCTTTGTTTTGTCAAGCTAGAACATAAGTGGTCTGTGCACATCTAAAGTGTGCAAAATCCTCTCCGCAGAGTTCTGTTGAGTGGGAAAAAAAGGTAAGTAAATGGATAAACTGGTTGAGGGATAACTCATTTACATCTTTAGGCATAAAGGCAGGGATGGTGCAGAGAGACACATTGTCACTGTGGAAAACCAAGAAAGGAGAAGAAGCCATCGGGCCTGTAGTTCAGAAACCCTTCTGGCTAAGGTTAGTGGAAGCAGCAAAATCATTTTCCAGGAGCAAAATTTCAAGTAAGCAGAAGCTGACGGCTTAAAGGGAGCAAGTGTCAGCTTCACTAATACAAAGTTAAGATTGCTGGGAGGGGGGGGGGGTGCAACAGGTTTCCTGGGAGCACTTATGTGAAGGGCGACTTTTAAGAAATGCTTAGCCGAAAATCTAGAAGCAAAAGGTGGAGATAGAGGCAGAAATTAGCTGACAAGTGCTCTTTGAAGAGTAAGTTATGCCAGCATCTAGTAATTCACATAGGTATGAGAGAACCAGAGGGACTTCCACTGTGAGTGGGTCCTGGTTTCGGGAAAGACACCAAATTGAAAATCTCTTCCATTTGGATAAGTAAGATTTTCTAGTACTGGGTTTCCTGGCCTCCTGCAGAACCCTGAGCACATCCTCTGAAAAAAGTGCCTGAAAGGAATTAACACCCTATCACCCACAATATCAGCTGAAGGGTAGGCAAATGGGGATGGATTAGAGTCCCTTTGTGTTGTGTGAGGAAGGCCTACTCTGTGTGGTCACTTGTGTTGAATGCCTTTGGCTAAATGCAGGAGCAGGGGGAAACCAATGCTGTCTTGGCCAAAAGGGGATTCTTGGTTTGTCCTGCTGAATCTTTAGCAGGACTTTTGGAATGATGGGAAGGGGAGGGAATGCATACAGAAACATCCCCTTCCATAAAAGCTGAGGGTATCTATCTTCTAGACCAGAGGATGGGGATCTTTGACACAAAATCATGGAAGCTGTCTATTCATGGGGGAGGCAAAAAGGTCTATTTGTGGAGTACCCATCTGTGGACAATGTCCAGGAAGACTTCCTGTGAAGCATCCATCCATCCATTTTGGGATTGTGTTTTGGACCTGCTCAATACATCTGCCACTACATTCTAACTGGAGGGGATATACACAGCATGGAGAGGAGTCTGAAGTTTGACAGCCAAGTGTTAGACTTGCAGAGCTAGTCTTCAAAGGAGATGAGACTTTGTCCCTCCCTGTCTGTTCACATACCAAAGAACTGTCATGTTGTCTGCGAAACTTTTAAAGGGCCTGGGATATAGAAGGTCTGAAGAGCCAGCAGGAGTACCCTCATTTCTTTTATACTGATGTGTTCCCTTCTTTAAGAGGATGACCAGGTCCTCTTGTGCTTTTATGGAACTGAAAGCTTCTCCCCGTCCTGTGTCTAAGGCATTTGTGAACAATTCCTGGATCTGTAGTAAAGCATGAGTGAGAGACCTGGGTTAGCAGGTAGCTGTCGAATCCACCAGGTAATTTCCCTCTTCAGACAAGGGAGAAGGGGAACTGGGACCTCTATGTGCATGTTACATCCACACTGATTTCAGGAACCACTGTAGTTTCCCCTTGTGTAGTTTTGCCAGAGGAAGCATTGAGATGGTGGATGCCATGAAGCCCAGGGTTCTGAGAATGGTCCTGGCAGTGATGCGAGTCAGTGGGATGAGGCTTTGGAAAAAGAAAATGAGCTCCTAAGCCTTCTGAGTGGGGGGAAGAGACCTTCATAAGGTTTGTTTGCAGCCTGCATCCCAGAACTATCTGGTCCTGGGATGGGGAAATAGCAGATTTCTGGTAGTGTATTTTGAAACCATGAGATTGCAGGATAGAGATGGTGGAGTTTACAGTGGATATAAAAAGTGTACACACCCTTGTTAAAATGCCAGGTTCTTGTGATATAAAAAAATGAGACCACAATAAATTATTTCAAAACTTTTCCCACCTTTAATGTGACCTATAACCTGTACAATTCAAATGAAAAACAAACAAATCGGTTAGGGGAAAAATATAAAAAAATAAACGTAAAATAAGCTGGTTGCACAAATGTGCACACCCTTAAACTAATACTTTGTTGAAGCACCTTTTGATTTAGATTACAGCATTCATTCTTCTTGGGTAGGAGTTTATCAGCATGGCACATCTTGACTTGGCAATATTTGCCCACTCTTCCTTGCAAAAGCGCTCCAAATCTGTCAGACTGAGAGGGCATCTCTTGTGCACAGCCCTCTTCAGGTCACCCCACAGATTTTCTATGGGATTTAAGTCTGGGCTCTGGTTGGGCCACTCCAAAACTACTTTCTTCTGGTGAAGAGATTCTTTTATTAATATGGATGTATGCTAGGGGACATTATCGTGTTGAAAGGTGAAATTCCTCTTCATCTTTCTAACAGAAGCCTGAAGGTTTTGGGCCAAAAGTGACTGGTATTTGGAACTGTTCATAATTCCCTCCATCTTGAATATAAGCCCCAGTTCCAGCTGAAGAAAAGCAACCCTAAAGCATGATACTGTCACCACTATTCTTCACCATGGAGATGGTATTCTTTTGGTGATGCGAAGTGTTGTTTTTGCGCCAAACATACCTTTTGGAATTGTGGCCAGAAAGTTCAAGCTTGATCTCATCAGACCATAACATATTTTCCCGCATGCTTTTAGGAGACCTGATTTATTGTTTTGCAAATTTTAGCCAGGGCTGGATGTTTTTCACTAAGAAAAGGCTTTCATCTTGCAACCCTACCCCATAGTCCAGACATATGGAGAATACGGGAGATTGTTGTCACATGTAGTACACAACCAGTACTTGCCAGAAATTCCTGCAGCTCCTTCGGTGTTGCTGTAGGTCTCTTGTCATCCTCCCTGACCACTTTTCATCTTGTCATCTATTTTACAAACGAAAAAACTCTAATCACGAATTGATGAAAACAAAAGCGGGTACCACTGCGAGCAATTTCAACAAAAAAATGGACAAGTAATCGTTAAAAAACACATTTAATTAATTTAACGATTACTTGTCCGTTTTTTTGTTGAAATTACTTGCAGTGGTACTCGCTTTTGTTTTCAACTTGTCATCAATTTTGGAGGGAAGTCCAGTTTTTTGCAATATCACTGTTGTCCCATATTTTCTTCACTTTTTGATGACCATCTTCACTGTGTTCCATGGTATATCCAATGTTGTGGAAAGTTTTTGTATCCCTCTCCTGACTGATACCTTTCAACAATGAGATCCCTTTGATGCTTTGTAAGCTCTCTGTGAACCATGGCTTTTGCTGTATCAGGCAACTGGTAAATGTCAAAAAAATCCTACTAGGACAGCTGAACTTTATATGGGGTTAATCAGTCTCTCTCTCTAATTGATGGCAGGTGTGTACCCAAGAAGACTGAATGCTGTAATTAAATCAAAAGGTGCTTCAACAAAGTATTAGTTTACAGGTGTGCACACCTATGCAAACAGCTTATTGTACTTTTTTTATTTTTTATACTTTTTTCCCTAACAGATTTGTTTGCTTTTTCAACTGAATTGTACAGGTTATAGGTCACATTAAAGGAGGGAAAAGTTTTGAAATGATTTACTGTGGTCTCATTTTTTTATATCACCTAAACCTGGCATCTTAACAGGGGTGTGTACACCTTTTATATCCACTGTAGATTGCGCTCTAATGCTCCTGGACTGACTGCTTAAAACAAAAGGTCGTCCAGGTATGGGAAGACCTGAATGCCTTGAAGTCTGCAATAAGCAATTACTGGGGCTAGACATTTTGTGAATACCCTTAGGGCAGTGTAAAGACCAAAAGGCAAGGGGAATAAAAAACAAAGTTCCAAGAAGCCACAGAGAATCTTAAGAACTTCTTGTAACTGGGATGTGTAGGTAAGCATCCTTTATGTCTATGGAAGCCAAGCAGGCTTGTGGGATGATAAGGGGAGGGAGAGTTTGGAAGGTTAGCATTCTGAATGTGGGTACTTTCAGAAAGGTGTTGAGGTAAGAGAGGTCAAGGATGGGTCTTCATGGGCCCTCTTCCCTTGGCGCCAAAAACATCCTTGAATAGAACCCCTTTCTCCTTTGTTTGGATGGTACTGGTTGGATGGTGTCTTGATCCAGTGGGTCTTGTAGCACCTTTGAGAAATGTAGCAGTTGACCTTTTGGAGAATGTGGGATGCCCCTGAAGGCCGGGAGAGAATTTCATATCATGAAGTAGCTCTTTTTTTATGAAGGAGAGCACCCAGGCATCCTGTGCTATGTATTCCCAAGCTGGAAAGAAAAGGGAAAGGGGGGATGTTTGGGGTCCAAATAGTCAGATGGACCCTGGTCTGTCTGGAAAGGACTGTTTTTGAGGTGAGGTCTTCAGTGGAGTTCTAAGGTGCTGAGGTCTCTTGTCAGACTTTTTTGGCTTAGCTGGAGGAGGCCGTGACTGCCTTCTAACAAAAACTGGCTTAGAAGGATAATTCCTTTGGAATTTTGGTACAGAGGAGACCAGGATGCGTTTAATTTCCTACATCTCTCTTCCCTTCTTGTCATTCTATTTTGAACACAACAGAAGACTCTTCATGGGTTCTGTTCAAGCAGCTTTATTTTATACAAACGCATCCCTATAGAAATATACTGACTTTAACTTAAGTAACTTGTAAGTACTGCGGTGGTGGTGCTGTGGTAGCGTTGTCGCCTCACAGTAAGACGTTGTCCCATTCGATTCTCAGCTAGAGCGTCTTCTGTGTGGAGGCATATGTGAATGGGGCGTGCCTTCATTGAAGGTTGTGCATCAGGGCTGGTAACCCGGTACGTAAAAATCCACTACCAAACATTAGCGGACCAGAGTTCCGCTGTGGCGACCCCTAACCGGGAAAAGCCAAAAGACACAAACAAAACTTAAGTAACTTGTAAACAAACTAACAACTGCAATCATGCATGCTCTCACTCTGGCTGCTCTTACAAAATGGCACTACTGATTATACATGTCTGGACTTTATACATGCACATACAGCCTTGACATGCTTCTTAAAGATACAGCACACATCACTTGCACTCTAAGAAAAAGATCATACAAGGCTACAAGTCTATTTGGCATGCAGAAATCACAGGTAATTCTTTGTCATGCATTATATAATACTAAGCACACACACACACACAAAATCAAGTCCACGTTGCTGCGTATTTCACACTAGGCTTTGATACTAGTCGATACTGTGTGATATAAAACTGGGAATTAGATTTAGTAACTGGAACTGTCTCGCCTGTGGAATGTTTGGAAAATTTTCTGGAACAGAATCAGAATTTTGAACACATTCTGGTATGGGAACAGTGTCTGATTCACTCTCAGATTTGAAGTCTGCATAAAGTACAGTTTTGTACCTACCATAAATGTAGATGTTCGAGTGTTCACACTGCTGCAGTCATTACACTTGGGTTATCCTGCCGTCAGGGGGTCCCGCAGTTGGCCTGAGTTCCAAAGTCTTGGTCCGGCGTCGGTCGCTGTCGCTTCTTCCCTGACATCAGTGCACCAGGGGTATGTAAGATGCACCCAACGCCATTTTCTTCAGTTTTTCTTGCCCCAGATGTCAGGTGCCCCCCCAAGTAGGAAGGCAATACATATTGCCAAGCAAAAATATACATATAAAATAAAAACAATAGCTTCAGTTACCAGCAAATACACCCCAAAGGTTGTATAGGATAGAAAGGTATAGGTAAGTCCAGCTAGTTCAGAGGGGATGGAGGGAGGGTAACCTGGACTGCAGCAGTGTGAACACTCAAACATCTACATTTATGGTAGGTACAAAACTGTACTATGTTCATCGCGTTACACTGCTGCAGTCATTATACTTGGGTAGAATCCCAAAGCTGAGGTTGGGTGGCTGGTCTATAAAGAGTTAGGCTTGGCTATGAGGCCCTGCAGAACTGCAGTGGCAAAGCGTGCTCTGGATTTAGAGTAAAGAGGCAGATGGTAATGCTTGGTAAAGGTGTGCACTGAACTCCAAGTTGCAGCCTCCAAAATTTCCTTGGTAGGTACTCCTCTGAGAAAGGCTGTTGAAGTGGCTGTTGCTCTGGTGGAATGTGGCCTAATGTTATTTGGGACTGATTTTCCATGGTGTGTGTAGCAGTACCGAATACAGTGTCCTATCCATTTGGATATAGTCTGCTTTGAGATAGCCTTGCCCTGTGATCCTGCAGCATATGCTACAAACAGTTGCTCAGTTTTCCTGAAAGCCTTCGTTTTTGCCTGTGTATGTGCAAAGAATGCAGAAGTTTCTCCCCTTTATTCTGGGGATTTCGATATAAAGTTGGCAAATGGATGGTTTGGTTAAGAGCCACACTAGACACCACCTTTGGCATAAAGGTAGGGTCTGCCCTTAATGATACCCTGTCCTGATGAAAAATTATAAAAGGTTCCACTGCCATTAATGCCTGTAGCTCTGAGACTCTTCGTGCTGAAGTTACTGAAAGGAGCAGAGCTGTTTTCCATGATAAAAATTTTAGATTGGCTGTATTGGCTGGCTCAAAAGGTGGTAAGGTCAGTTTTTCCAAAATGAAGTTGAGGCCCCAATTTGGTGTTGGCGCTCTTCGGGGCGGTCTTATGTTTTTAGCCCCTCTGGGGTACTACTTTAGCAAGGGATGAGAGAATAAAGGAGGATCCGTGTTGTAATGTGCTGAAATGGCAGAGGTGTGGATCTTAATCGATGAGAAGGATAGGCCTCTGTCCAGCATCTCAGTTAAGTATTGTAAAATCTGAGGAATGTTTGGAACAAGAGGATCAAGGTTTTGAGTCTGGTTCCAAGCGCAGAATCTCTTCCATTTTTCTGAGTAAGCTTTCCTGGTGCTAGGCTTCCTGGCCGCCAAAATGACATCCATAACAACTTTAGAGAGAGGTGTTGCCTGTTTGACTAATGTATCTGCCATGCAGCCAGGTTTAGGGTTTTGAGCTGACCGTGCAGGATCTGATTGTTTTGTTGAGTCAGAAGGTGTGGAATGTGAGGCAAAATCCATGGTGGGCCTTGAGCCAAGTTCCTTAAGATAGGGTACCAGTGCTGGCATGGCCAGTCTGGAGCAATCAGGATAATCTGTGTTTTTTCTTGTCTGGCTTTTAGGAGTACCTCTGAAAGGAGAGGCAGTGGCGGAAAGGCATAAACGTTTAGGTTTTTCCAACTGAACAGAAGAGCATCCTCTTTCCATGCTTGTTTGTGATAAGTCCTTATGCAGAATTTTTGTAGTTGGCAATTCAAGTGGGGAGGCAAAAAGATCCATGTCTGGGCATCCCCATTTTTGTGTTACCATGCTGAAGATTTGTGGATTCAATTTCCATTTGTGAGGGTCCATGATATTTCTGCTTAGATCATCTGCCAAAGTATTTTTCTTTCCTGGCAGGAATTGTGCTTGCAGGTGAACTTGATACAATAGAGCTGTGTTCCACAAGGTCATGGCTTGCCCTGCATAGGGGATAAGAATGAGTGCCCCCTTGCTTGTTTATGTACCACATTACTGTGGTGTTGTCTGTCTTCAGTAATAATTGTCCTGGATGTAGAAGGTCCTTGAAAGCGGTTAGGGCATTTTGAACAGCCAACATCTCTTTTTGATTGATGTGAAGATGCATCTGGTCTGTGGTCCACTTGCCCTGAATACATTTTCCTGCCATGTGTGCTCCCCAGGCGTAATCCGAAGTATCTGTTATTAGAGTTTGCCTGGCTGTGGGTTGGGTAAAAGGCTGACCTTTGTTTAGGTGACAAGCCTGTGCCCACCACTGAAACTCCTGTTGTAGGAAGGGAATCATTCGTATTACTGCTTCTAAACCGTGAGAGTGTTGAGTCCAAACACTTTTCAGGTACCATTGTAATTTCCTCATATGCAGTCTGGCATATGGTATTAGTAGTATGCAGGATGCCATGAATCCCAGGGCCTGCAGAATTTTTCTTGCAGGGAGATGGGACTTTCTTGCCAGTAACTGAAAATATTGAGTTAGTTGAACTTGTTTGTCTGGCGTGAGGTAAGCCATCTGTGCCGTTGTATTTAAGCTGGCACCCAGGAATATAATCTGTTGTGAGGGCACTAGTTTTGACTTCTTTTCGTTTACTGTGTACCCCAGAGAAATTTGCAACCTTTTTACAAATGCCAGATGCTGTAGAAGAATGTCCTTTGTCTCTGCTTGAATGAGGCAGTCGTCCAGGTATGGATATATTTAAATTCTTTTTTGTCTGTAAAATGTAATTACTGGATCCAGGCACTTTGTGAAGACCCTGTGCGCAGTAGATAAGCCAAAGGGCAGTGCAGAGAATTGGTAGTGCATTGTACCAGCTTTGAATCTGAGGTATCTTCTGCAATTTTGTCTGATAGGGACATGCAGGTATGCCTCTTTGAGGCCCAGAGTAACAAGCTAAGCCTTCTTGGCCAGCATGGGTAGAAGCTGCTGTAATGTCAACATTTTGAATTTTGGAATATCCAGGTAAGTATTCAGAATTGAAAGGTCTAGTATGGGCCTCCAGGCCTTGTCCTTTCTGGGGACCAGGAAGAGTCTTGAGTAAAATCCTTGTCCTTGTTCTTGTTGTGGTACTTTTTGAATAGCTCTCATGTCCATGAGGGCTGAAATTTGTTTTTGTGCCTCTGCCCATTCATTTTGTGGCAGGTCTGGCATTCCTTTTAGCCTTGGTAAAGTATGAAAGTGGAATCTGTAACCTTGAGACATAGTATTCAGGACCCATTTGTCTTGGGTGATTATTTGCCAGTTTTGAGAAAAAAGTGCTAGTTTTCCCCCTAAGGGGGCTTCCAAAAGGGACGTGCTTGGCGTACGAAGGGGAAAGTCATTGTGACTGTTTCCTGTAAGGTTGAGACTTGTCCTCACCACCTTTTGGGGCTGAGGTGCCCCACTGTCGCTGTCTGTTTGAGACTTGGGGTTGAGATCTGCCCCTTGGGCATCTGTATCTGCCTCTCTGTGGTCTGTCTAACACTGGAAAGGACCAATTCTTTGTTGGCCAATTTCTGCTAAACCGAGTTGGCTGTTTGCATAGATTTAGCTTTATCCTCCATTTTCTTTAACACCTCTTCTGCCTTAACACCAAACAAAGTATCATGCTGTAAAGGAGCATCCAATAATTTTGCCTTAACATGATCATTCGAATCACAGAACCTGTAACTGCAGCTCTACAAGAGGCCTCTAAGGAATCAAAACCACACTGCAGAGTATGTTTTCACACCTGTTCAACTGCATGCAATAAATCCTGCATTTCTTTACAATCAGGAGCTTCTGAGCTTGCAAGCATTTTCTGTTTTAACTGAGCCATTAAATATTGTTGGCACTTAAGCATGTGAAACTGGCAATTTAAAGCTCTTACTGCTAAAGTTGCAGGAATGTATACTTTCTTCCCCCATCTATCCAAAGCTCTGGAATCTCTGTCAGAAGGTACTGGATTTTATGCAATGGAAGCCTTAACCCATTTTGGACCCTGGGAAATAGTTTCTGGATCAGCAGAAGGGTTTTTGTAAAGAAACTTGTCAGAGTCAGGGACTCTAATACCTATCTGGCTTGGCTGGAGCAGGGGGCAGAGAGTCAGGAGACAAAATGGATTCAGAGAACACATCATCCACAATATCTAGCACAGGCGGAATTAGCCAGGGGCCTGTGCTGAGGCAATAAGAGGAAATCCCTGAGCCTTTTCTTGGATTCTGAGTAATCCTGACTTTCCCAATGGAAATGCTCCCTTCATGGTATATAAAGTTTCCCCAAAAGAATAATCCTCAGGAGGAGAGGCTGAAGGGATAGATTCTTCAGCGTCAGTCCTCATAGGGGGGTAGAGAGTATTCCTGGTCTGAAGAGGAATCAGAGGAAATGGAAACCTGATCAGAGGAGTCATAGTCTGTATCCTGCCTAGGCCTTTTCTCATGTGGGGGATGGGAATCCCTGATTAGAGTAATGAGGTCTTCGGCCATTTTGAGCATCTGTTTCTTAGGCATGGAGGACTGTCCAGGAGAATGCTGTACTTGTTTCTTTGTCTTTAATGGTACCTTTGTCTTGGCTGTTGTCTTAATGGTAAGTTGTGAAGGTCTGAAAACACTCCTCGGAAGCCGATGCCTGCTCAGCGGCTCCAGACCCATCTGAGGGATTAGTTTCCGTAGGCCCAATACCTTGAGTTTCCAGAGGCCTAGATGTCTCCACGTGGGAGTCGGAAGCAGCCTGTGGCTCTGAGGTAGCGGGTGTCAGGGGCTGCGAAAGCACCTCACTGAGAACCGGCGACTGGCCTAGAAGAGGTTTCGTCATCGGTTTTGGACCTCGGATGCCTGTCTTTATCCTTGTCTTTGCGTTTTTTCAGTATTGAGGTTGCCGGCTGATCCGACGGCATCGTATAATTGAACCTATGGCCAAAGTAGTGCAAAGCAAAATCAAAACGTCTTTTTAGTGCGTTTGTTAAATCTAGCACAAAACCGACAACTAGTGACGTAGTGATCAGGGCCTCGACATGGAATACAGTAAGAGTGGAAGTCCTTATGAGGTATTTGCTTCCCACAAGAAATACAATTATTAACTTTTTCTGACATCGGTCTGAGGCAAGAAAAAAAGTTTCCCCAACAGGGTACTTAGCTTTATTGAAGACTTCGGATCTGAAATTCGACTTCGAAAATCTCAGGAGTCGGCCGACCGGCACTTGCAAACTGCTTCTGCTTCGGGCACCGCGCAAGAAAGACTGAAGAAAATGGTGTCGGGATGCATCTTATATACCCCTGGCACACTGACGTCAGGGAAGAAGCGACAGCAACCGACCCTGGACCAAGACTATGGAACTCAGGCTGACTGCGGGACCGCCTGACAGCAGGATAACCCAAGTGTAATGACTGCAGCAGTGCAACACGATGAACATCAGAAACAATGCTGTGATGGTGATGATGATTCTGGTACAGGAAAAAGATGTCTATAGTTCCTCCTATACTCCACACCCTCAGTGTCTACCAGGTAGGATCTTGGCTCATCACAGATGCCTGTAAATCTGTCCTATTCGATCAAAACCTTTTGCTGTCTGGATTTGTACCATCTCTCCTTCCCTCAATGGATGACGTAACTGCTTGATCTGTCATAACTATAACTCTGGATATTATGCTTCTTAAACAATTGAGCCTTGATGGTTTTATTGTTCTTAGGTTTAGGCTTCAATAAACTGGAAGTAATGGGTAGCGTAGTTCTAGTGTGCCTGGAAAGTACTCGTTGAGCAGGGGAGCCAAGAATATAGTCACGGGGTATGTTTGCGAGATTAAGCAAATTCAAGTAAACATTGGTATTGTCACGCTTTGACCTTTCAAGTAATTGCTTTGCACTCTGCTAGACCATTGGTCTAAGGATATTCAGGACTACTAGTGACATGTAAAAAGTCCCATTCTTTTGCAAATGCCTGAAACAACTGGCTAGTGAATTGAGTACCACTGTCAGAAAGAACTTTGTGTGGACTACCATGAACTGAGAAATGGCGTTTCAACTTAGTAATAACATCAGTGGATGTTAGGTTAGGTAGCAGATCAATCTCAAACCAATTTGATTAAGAGTCTACCAAAACCAAATAGTGTTGATTGTTCCACTCAAAGACACCGGTTGCAACGATGGACCAAGGCAGTTCAGGATCTGGACTTATCTGAAGTGGTTCTCTTTGCAAATGCTGTCTAGTACTACTGCACAATGAACAAGAAGAAAGTACTTTATCAATGAAGGCCAAAATACTAATTCTCTCACTCTTCTTAGTTGATGTGGATCCTGGGTGACCACAATGCAAAATCTGGATATATTCTTGTTGTAAGGAAGCAGGAAAAACAATTTTGGGACCTTTGAAAATAATGCCATCTTCCACCAACAATTCATCTCTGCAAGAAAAATAGGTTTGCACTTCAGGTGGTAAACTAGATTGCTTTGACAGCCATCCAACATTAATGTAGTGACTGAGCTTCTGTAAAATTTGATCAGTCTGAGTGTGATCTCAACTCAAGTCTAGTGGTAGAAAAATTACGCACAGACATCACATCTAAGTCAAAATTCTCTGCATAAAGCTGATCTGTGGTATTTCTGGGAGACCTGGATGAGGTATCAGCCAGACAGTGCAATATGCCTTTCGTGTAGACCATTTTGAAATTGGACTTTTGCAATTTGAGCATCATTATTTGTAATCTCGCTGGAGCGGAATGCACAGCCTTCTTTAGAATAGTAACTAGAGGTCGGTGGTCAGTTTAAATCTGAATAGCTCTACCATAATCATAACCACAAAACTTGGAACATGCAAATACTATTGCCAAAAACTCCTTCTCAATTTGAACATACTGCATCTCAGTTTGGGTAAGTGTTCTAGATGCATAGGCTACTGGTCTGCCCTCCAAGTATAACCGAGCCAAGACCGCAACACAGGAAAGAGTAACTGGTCTGTTCACATCATACTATCTTAATGTAGATGGGGTGGCACTTTTCTGTTTAAGGTCTTCAAATGCCTTCTGGTGCTGTTCCAACCATGACCATGCAACATTTCTGCGCATTAGCTCGCTTAAAGGTGCTGTCAACTCGCTAAAGTTAGATATAAACTTGTCTAAATAATTGACCATACCTAGAAAACCTTGTAGAGCTTTTACATTATCTGGTGTTGACATCTCAAGAATAGCCGTTTGCTTTGCTTGGTTGGGTCTGGTCTCAAGTCTGTACTTGTGAAAAAATGACCTATGTAGGCAACTTCTAGAAGTCTGAATTTGCACTTCAGAAGATTGAGCTTCAAGTTTACTTCACGTGCTCTGTGTAGAACTTTCTTGAGGTTTCTGTCATGCTCTTCTTCAACATTGTCTCCAACCAATAAATCATCTACTATTATGGCACAAGGATAACCTGAAAAAATTTGGTCCATTGCACGCTGAAAGACTTCACTTGCAGAATTTATTTCAAATTGCATCCCTAGGAATCTGTATCTGCCAAATGGAGTACCAAAAGTAGTTCGAAATGAAGATTTGAGATCAAGCATCACTTGCCAAAATAAACTCTCTGCATCCAAGACAGAGAAAACAGTGGCATTCAGTAATACAGCTACAACTTCTTCAGCAGTGCGCATCGGATTATACAGTCTCATTAATGTTTTGTTCAAATCTCTTGGGTCAATACATATTCTGATTTTTGTCCGAGCCTTTTTTTGTGAGCTGCTACCACAGACAACACCCATTCATTCAGTTCTGTGTCTGGACAAATCACACCTTGCTGCACCATTTTATCCAACTGAGCCTTAACTTTATCCTGTAAAGCTAATCGTAACTCTACTTGCTGGGCTGACTACTAGAGTGACCTCTGGGTCTAACTTCATGGAATACACAACTGGAAGTTTGCCTAACTTGTTACCGAAAACATCAGCATACTCCGAGGATAAAGGCTTCAGAAAAATTAGAACTCGGAAATGCACTTACATGATGAACTTCTTTAGCAAAAGAAAGCAAATTCATTCTCAAAGTATTTTTGAGACCCAATAAAGACTGCACTGGTCTTCAGACTACATAGAATAACAAGCTGAACAGTTATTGGCCAAATAATATAAAAGCATCACTGAACCTTCGGTTTGAATTTCTTCACTTTCATAAGCAACAAGTCTCGCACTACTAGCTACACCGAGTTGTTCGTTAGTTCTCACTTTAGCAAATATGTCTGCTGATGTAACATTACACTTTGAACCAGTGTCTATTTTAAGCTCTGTGGATCTTCCATTAATCCGGACAATACAAAACACTTTGCTCCTTGTTAATAAATTCACTGCATCGACTCTTTCATCAAGCACCATCTACATAGAACGCGGACTGCTTCAGCTTGATCAATTTTTTTGTGTGCCCTTCTTTACAACCGTATGAGGTTTACTTGATTTGTAAAAAACTTTTATGGTTCCTTTTTTTTTTTTTTTTTTTTTTTTTACACTTGTGACACTGCTAACCAAATGCTAAGCACTTCTCTCTTTTAGACTTGTGATTTGCACCACAAGACAGTTAAAGTTAGACTTGGGTTTTGCTGATTCATGCCTGTACTGCACTGAGCTTACTCCCTTAGAACCTGCCGGAAAGCTATGCGTCTTCCCTGGAAACTCTGTAGCTGCCATGTGCTTGGTACTGCTTTTGTTTGCCACCTGTTGCATACTATCTGCATTTGCTCTCGAGTCAACTGAAACCATGCTCTTGTCACTCACAAGCATACTTGTGTGTTTTTCTGTCACCTCATGGATTTCACAAATCTCTATGGCTTTGCTCAACATTAAATCACTGTCACAAAATAAAATCTTTCTCACATCAGTACTACTGATACCACACACAAGCCTGTCCTTTATCAAGTTATGTTTTAGGCCACCAGACAGACATGTTTTAGCTCTGTTTCTCAGGTCAGTTATACAAGCTGCAAATGTTTCCCCTGGTTTCTGATCTCCTGTGTAAAATAAATGCCTCTCATGTAATATTTGTCTGGGGGTTACACATTTCTCTGAACTTGCCCTTCGAACACTCGGGGGGGCTTCACTTGATTCAGCCTGTACAACAATATGACTATTTTCACCTTCTCCTTTATATACTGCAGGTGCATACACAAATGAACGTTCTCTTGCTATGGCCTCTGACCCAGCTAGGTTTAGTAAAATGAATGCCCTGCTGCATGCATCTCCATCTGCATAAGCTACTTGTATAAAAATATCGTACTCTTGCTCAAATAAATATTGTCCAATTCGCTGCAATATTCTGATCAAATACATGTGGTAGGGGCTTTCAAAATTCGTCTGACATATTAACACATACCAGTGAAGGGTTTTGGAAACAAGCACAAACATACATAGATGCACATATGCCTGAAACTTATGCCAGTATTTGCAATTATGGCCAACCCTTTTGTGCTTCTGAATTTATACCGTTTGGGCTTTCTGAAATTATGCTAATGCACAAATTCATAGCACCTTTGAATAACTGGACTTTATGAAAAACTTCTCGGGCACTTTAACACTCTTTGGAATATCGTTTTGCATTGCTAAAGTCATTTGTCATCATTTTAAGAAACATCTCAAACAACTTTATGATGCCAATGAAAAACTCTCGGGCACTGTAATACTCTTGTAATATTTTTTTTTTGAAATGCTAAAGTTGTTGATCAACATTTTAAAAAGCATTTCAAACAACTGCACGATGTGAATAAACTGGCCATCTCTTGCCCTAAACTCACTAACATTTCAAAGTAATTGCACTTTGCGAATAACTGCACACAGAACACTGAAATGTCCCCAAAATGGCAGTACATTGCTAGGCAACTCTTTACAGTGCAGGAAACACTCTGTAATGGGGGCACTTTGTGAATAGACACACCCAGCACAAGAAACCCTTTCGAAATGACTATACTTTGACTGTATTTCCTGAAATAGTTGCACTTGCACACAAACTCTTCAAAATACATGCACAGTAATAAGTACACACTGCAAGCACTTTTACACACTGAGATACTTCAAACAACTTTAGTTATGCCCTTGATGCAATATGAAGTCATAGTTATGCCAAAACACAGCACTTTGCCAAAACGCATGCAGTCGCCTTACTTTATTTTTGCTTAATGTGCCATTTTTGTCCTTATTACATTAGTTTTGTTCGTTTAAGCCCTTTTCATGCCCAATGTACTTTTCTTGCGCTCGTTTTACTCTAAACATGCCCAGTTTTGCTTTATTCAAACATGCTCATTTTATCTTTAAACATGCTCGTTTTGCTTTACTGTTTATCGTTTCATCTAATAACTTAATTTTAAACATTTTAAATATTTCCTTTAGTTAACACATTTTTCCTACCTTCCTCTTACTTAATAATGCAGTTTGTACCCCTGTAATGCCCAGGTTTGTCTTTTCTATCAAATAAACAGTTTGTGCTACTTCTCATTACCTTTGATTCATTTCTGGCTCTTTCTGCAAGTTTCTCTTAGTTTTACCTTCACTGTTGTCTCTGCACCTCATGGCTCTGGACTTCATTCTCTGCGATCCCGGTTCTGACACCATGTCGCTCTCCTATTTTGGAGGCAATAAAAGAGTCTTCGTGGGTTCTGCTAAAACAGCTTTATTTTATACAAACACATTACTATAAAAGTTTTCTGACTTTAACTTAAGTAACTTATATACAAACTCATGCATGCGCTCACTCTGGCTGCTCTTAAAAATGGGACTTGGGATTGCACGTGTATGGAATTTATACTTGCACTTACAGCACTCTGATCTACACTTCTCCTGTACGGTTTTGAACAATTCTGCTGCAGCAGGGACAAACATGGCTGAACTGTCCAGGGGGCATCCATGAGTTTGGATTTAATGCCCTCTAGTACATGTTGCAGCCTCAACCAATCAAATCTTCTCAGGACCAAGCCTGTGGCAGCTGCCCTAGCTGAAGCCTCCATAGTACCGTGCTACATTTTATAGAGTGCTGGGCCACTTGATAGGAAGATCAAATCAGGGATGAGGCCAAAGATTTATTTTCAGAGTCTGGCATATCAGAAATAATCTTTGAAAGTTGGGACAAGATTTCCCAGATATATTTAGTCATGTGTGCCTGATAATTTATAGCCCTAACGGCAAGGCTGCAGCAGTGTACTCCTTTTTGCCCAACCTCTCAATAGGTCTTCGGTCTTTGGCAGAGGGAAGCAGGGTGCTGGAGGAAGTAACCTAGAGGCCTTATTAGAAGCCACACTGATGACAGAAAGGTCAGCATAAGGGCTTTGAACAAGAACTTAGTCTTTAGGTGCCTTGTAGAATTTGTCTGGTTTCTTAAGTGTGGGAGTCTAGGAGTAAGGGGCTTTACTGGAAGATGAAAAACATTTAAGGCAGGTAGGAGAAGAGGAACAGCTGAGGGACTACAATTATCTACCTGAAGTAGTTTGTAGTACCTTTTTTGGACCTCATACATCTAACAGCTATCCTATTTGAAATGCTCCCTCATCTTATCGAAGGTCTCACAACGGGTAATTTCCTCCACTGGAGTCTCAGTACCGTTGGAGTCCTCCTCCAGAAAAGCATAATCCAGTCGGGAGGGGATCTGAGCTAAGGACTCATCCTCCGAAGACTCTTCCTCCTCGGAAGAAGAGTCTTTCCTGACAACCTTCTGAGCAGAGGTACCTCAAGGTGTGGCCGGTACTGAATCCCCAGGAGGAGGCCGAAGAGACATGAGGGCATTAAAAATACTGTGTACAATTTTTCCAAATCATGAAGTGGATCAGAGGGTGGTGACAAATGTTTTTCTTTTTAGTAGGTAGTTCAACTCTATGTAGGGTTGGTGGACCAGACATAGGCCTGGTTTCTATGATGTTGGAATCCACTTCCTCCCTAACTAAAATCTGGGAGATTCCTCTAGGTCCCCCTGTGATCCCAAGTCTAGGCTGCCCCTGTACATCTGTATTGGATGCCTGTAGTACCTCCAAAGAAGTGCTATCATTTCGATCCAAGGTGGCCTCCATTACAGGCTCGGTCTGTGGATCGGACGTAGGAGCTGAACGTTTCTCCGGGGTTAGCCACGGACTCAGGAGAGACGTCCACCACTGGAGGTGCAGCAGAAGTTTCAGGCCTCGGCTTCTTGGCCTTCCACTTCACAAGCAACTCGGCTTCAGGCCCTGCAGAACCTTCCATAGTGCTGTTCTTGAGGAATTACGGATTCTCTAAATAAACAGAAAGGGAAGCTAATCTACTTCTCAAAGGTTTAGACACAAAGACCTGGCAGACTGAACAGGATCTGTGTTTGTGGGTAGGCCTGAGACAAAAAAGGCACTGCTGGTGTTTGTCTTTATGTGGAATCTGCTGTCCACGAGAACATTCGAGTTTCTCGGATGACATTAAACCTAACCACAACAAAAACGGTAAAGAAAGGGATACCCTAAATTGGGCACTTATCTGAAATCTTGACAGAATAACCACTTCGGCGAGCAGACCGTACGTACAGGTGAAGCATCTGAACTGGCGGAAGAGAAGTTCACAAGATGATACGTACATATGGCCATGTCAGACAGCAGCCTATGGGCAACGTACCATGCATCCCAAGTAGTAAAGGTCTTTTGTATACTGGCCAATGTTGGGTCATTGTGGCAGGCAACTCCCTCATTTAAAGAATACTGCAACAGAGGAATAGGAGGACATGATTTGCTGTCTGCGTGACCATACTCAAATGGAAGCCTATTAACTCTTTAACACTAGCACCAGCTCCAGTCTGCACTTGGCATAATTCACCATGATGCCTAAAGACAGACAATTGGAGACTTGTCTCTCACATGGTGAGCATCTGGAAGGGATTTCTGTGATTCTCTTGGGGCAAACAAAAATGGAATTGTCTTCTGGATATGACTTTCAACACCTATGAGCTGGAGGTGAAGGTCTCCTCAGCTTCTGGATGGAGATCCAAGTGACCCCCCCCCAACTGCCACCAGAGAACATCAGTCTGGAAAACTGTCAGGTATGCTGAAAAGGCCCACCAGAGAACAACCCGCAGAAGCCTTCTGAGGACCACTTCTGCCATGTGGATGGCATCTATTATGGTTACCCCCTGCCACGAGGAGAAGCTTTGCCAGGAGCATCCTGGAAAGGTTTCTGTGGCTTATGAAAGATGAGAAGCTTGCCCCCTTTAAATCCTAGAGAAGGATCGCTGAGGTGTGGCAAAGCGCAAACCCATGGCACACAAGTCTTTCCATCCTGTTTGCTCCTAGTCAGTGTGTCCCTGTTTGCTCCTAGTCAGTGTGTCCCTGACCTTTGAGCCAAACAGAGAAGAACCATCGAATGGGATGCTGACAAAGGATGCCTTCTGGCAGTCCACAAAATGTCACAAGTGCATCCAGGTATGCTAGCACACAGCAATAACAGTGCCTGCTGTGTGAGACGTGCCACTGGCCTCGAATAGCAAATGCATGGACACAGTACTGATTGAATGAACTGTCAACAGCCAAGTCTTAAGACTCTTTTGCTTCTCCATGGCCTGCTGGGTCTTCACCACATTTAACAATTCTGATACCAAATCCTGTTGAAGCCCTGTCAAATGGGCTAAACAATTAACTGCTTTCAATGCAAAGGTTCCTGAAGTGTATGGCGCTTTCCCATATGGTCCAAAACCCAAAACTCTATTGGGGGGATGAACCAAGGAAAGGAATTCTCTTCTGAAATATCCTTCATGGTGACTGCTGCCACCATGACTGCATCAACTCTGGAATCCTTTACACCCGCATGGATTGTCTATAGGTGGGGCTAAAATCTTATCCAGCTTCCTGAAGATTGATTCCATCATGTCGAGTTATCTCCAAGCTCTCTGAGACACCAGGTTAATAAGCACATCCTGAGGGGGGGGGGGGGGGGGGCTAACCAGGATATGAATGGCCACAACAAAGGCCTCCAGAAACACAGACTCCTCCAGGGAATGAGCTTCTGTGGTCCACCTCCTGCACTCAGTTCTAAAGATTGCCAAATGTACTGTTGCAGGGCTATTTGGGGAAGCCCTCCCCTTCAACGAGGTCAGTGTCCTCTGTGAAGGATTTCTCCACATACTTCCTTTTGCATCAACTCTACTGTGCACCTTCCATACCGGAAAGAACATACAAGAGGCAGAGGGCCCTGAAGGGACGACCAGAGTCCAAATGGCATGGGGTGTCCTGAATCAGGCTGACACATATACAGGCCCAGATAAGGATGAAGGGGGAAGGATTTGCAGCCACTGCCAACCAATCCATCTCCAACCTGGAGAAAATCCTTTACACAGCATATACAGCAGAGTTCAATGCCAGATGACCAGAGACACAACTCCTCAGATCTGAGTGAAACACCAGTCCCTATCACCAATCTGCCCTACACAGAAGCAGATATCGAAGTTGAACTTTTGGGTGGCAAAGCCCCAATGGGAAGAGCCAACAACAAAATTTGGAGTCTAGGCCATGGCCCAGAACTCTCAGTGATGCTTCACACACTAAGACACAGCCAAAGTCAAGAATGCAAAGGAAGGGGTCGATAGAGCCAAGCTGTCGGGTCCGATCATGATGATGGCAAAATAATCTGATCCTCAAACCCTACAGCCAATGGGTCCAGGAGAGGAAATGTAAAAGGAGCCAAACCCTCCACAATGGGGCTGAGGTAGCAGATAAGATCCCTAACTGCATCTGGCCTTGAAAAAAGGAGCACATCAGCTGCTCCAAATCTGATGGTTTCAGACTCTCAACAGATCAGGAGGAACGAAGTGATAAGGCAGTCAAGGAAGGTTTGCAAATACTCCTACCAGGATCTGATGACTGGATCAGAACCAGGGAAACCTGGATCCAGGGTGGAGAGGGAGAAGACTCCACAGAAACTTTCTTTAGTGCCACTAGAGAAAAGGGAGTATGCAACCTACCTGTACTAGCAACCTTCTTACTTCAGAATTGGCTGGGTATGCTAGGAGCTGGGAGACAAGGGTACAAGGTGGATCTGGTCTGACTGGCAGAGATTACCCCAGCACTATATACACCAAAGTAACCAAAGGTCAGTAGCCTGCTGTTCTGGTTGGTCATATGCTGAAGACACAGACCACTTATATTATCCTTGGTTTTTAGAATGGCACATCAGGTCCTTGTTTTTGGCCAGACCCCACCCCATCACCACTCTCAGGCTTTTTATGAAGCAATGGGAAGTAGTAGAAGCTCCTGCCGAAGGTAGCAGATCCTTAAGGACCAGCTTTGCCCTGCATTCATTTAGCGCCCAGATCTCAGAGGCCACAAAGATTGAACACTCCAAGTGAAGGTGAGCTCTGCTGAGAGAGTAGGCACAGACAGTAGTCATGGGAGTCTTCAGATGGTAGCTTGTAGCCACAAGACATACATTTTTTGAAAATTTTAATCTTTCATCTTTTTCATCCTAGAGAAAAAAAGACAACTCCACAGCAAAAACACAAAGCAAAGAAATCAAAACTCAGAAAGCACACACCATAATTACCTAGTTGCCTAAACACCTAACACTTAAACACCTACAAAACACTACTACTAAATACGTTTTTTTTTTGTTTTTAAAACAAAAAGCTAAAAGGAACAAGGACAGGAACACCTGTACAATGAAACAGAATCAGGCAACCAGCCAGTAAACCCAACATCAAACTACACAGCACTCAAAATACCACTACAAAAATAACCCTACCAGTACACTACCAACACCTAAGAAAGGGTAGAGGAAGAAAACAAGCTAAAAAGCTACACCAAAATGATACAAAATAGAGCTCATGGATCATGTTGCAGTCACCAAAGGCAGCACAGGAGATCTGAAGTGGATGGGGAAGCACTGTATTATGCATACAGGAGGTGGAGCTCCTGGAATAAAAACTCTGAAAAAAGGCTGGCTTGAAATCCAGGACAGATCTGACAACCCATAGGATGACCCCAGACAGAAAAAAAAAAAGACAAGATTGGGCAAGTGGTTTCTGTTTTAATCCTCATCAATGAGCAATGACCCTGCCTAAGGACAGGATACCTAATGTCAGTTAACACAGGTGAACTTCGTCCTAGTACAGAATATTCTACTGGTGCACCTCAGGTATCCAAGGCACAGAATGGAAAAATTAGTCTAATTTTGTTTCATGTACAAAAATCAGCACAAAAAACACTAACTGTAATGGAATTTCTTAAGAAAAGAAACAAAATTAAGCATTACCTTTCCTGCATTTCTTTCAGTTTCTGCAAGGAAGAATAAGAAAATACAGTTAAAAAAATAAGCCCAAGCTTTCATAACATGAAGCCAGAAAAATGTGCAAACATATGTACATATACACATCTATAGTCGTATATAGAAATATGTACATTACACACAGTGTGTGTTTATATATATATATATATATATATATATATATATATATATATATATGTACATAAAATGTGTAAAATATATATAAAATGTGTAAAATGTATATACACACACACACACACACACACACACACACATATATACATATACCCACACACATACGGGTCCCATTTAACCAAACCTACATTTGTTCAAAAAACGCAGGGGTGACATTTAATGTAGACAGTACAGATGGCTAAAAGGTGGATAGGTCGATGGAATGTTGATACAGATAAGTGGGGTTGGGGAGATGAGAGCACACGTGTGTGTGTGTGTGTGTGTGTGTGTGTGTGTGTGTGTGTGTGTGTGTGTGTGTGTGTGTGTGTGCACGTGCAATTAAAAAAGTATTTGCCCCCTTCCTGATTTCTTATTTTTTTGCATGTTTATCACACTTAAATGTTTCATCAAACAAATGTAAATAAGATAAACCAAGTAAACACAAAATGCAGTTTTTAAGTGATGATTTTATTTAAGAAAAACAATATCCAAACCTACATGACCCTATGTGAAAACGTAATTGCCCCCTAAACCTAATAACTGGTTGTGCCATCCTTAGCAGCAACAACTGCAATCAAGCATTTGCGATAACTTGCAATGATTCTTTCACACCGCTGTTGAGGAATTTTGGCCCACTCTTCTTTGCAGAATTATTTTAACTCAGCCATACTGGAGAGTTTCTGAGCATGAACAGTCTTTTTAAGGTCATGCCACAGCATCTCAATTGGATTCAAGTCCGGACTTTGACTAGGCACTCCAAAACCTTAATTTTGTTTTTTTAAGCCATTCAGAGGTGGACTTGCTGGTGTGTTTTGGATCACTGTCCTGCTGCAGAACACAAGTACGTTTCAGCTCGAGGTCACGAACTGATGGCGGACATTCTCCTTCAGGATTTTTTGGAAGAGAGCAGAATTCATGGTTCCATCAATCACAGCAAGTTGTCCAGGTCCAGAAGCAGCAAAGCAGCCCCCAACCATCACACTACCACCACCACCACATATGACTGCTGGCATGATGTTCTTTTTCAGAAATGCTGTGTTACTTTTACACCAGATGTAATGGGAAGCACACCTCCCAAAAAGTTCAACTTTTGTTTTGTTAGTCCACAGAATATTTTCCCAAAAGTCTTGGGGGATCATCAAGATGTTTTTTGGCAAAAGTGAGATGAGCCTTTATGTTCTTCTTGGCCAGGAGAGGTTTTTGCCTTGGAACTCTGCCATGCATGCCATTTTTGCCCAGTCTCTTTCTTATGGTTCAGTCATGAAAACTGACCTTAACTGAGGCAAGTGAGGCCTGCAGTTCTTTAGATGTTGTTCTGGTTTCTTTTGTGACCTCTTGGATGAGTCGACACTGGGGTAATTTTTGTAGGCCGGCCACTCCTGGGAAGGTTCACCACTGTTCCATGTTTTCTCCATTTGTGGATAATGGCTCTCACTGTAGTTTGCTGGAGTCCCAAAGCTTTAGAAATGGCTTTGTAACCTTTTTCAGACTGACAGATGTCAATTACTTTTGTTTCTCATCTGTTCTGGAATTTCTTTAGATCACGGCATGAATTTCTTCCTTTTTGGGATCTTTTGCCCTACTTCACATTATCTGACAAGTTCTATTTAAGTGATCTCTTGATTCAGCAGGTCTGGCAGTAATAAGGCCTGGGTGTGTCTAGTGAAATTGAACACCGCTTTCCCAAAAATGTGATTAACCACAGTTGCTTCATGATTTAACAAGGGGGGCAATTACTTTTTCAGATAAGGCGATGTAGGTTTGGATAGTTTTTTGTTCCTTAATAAATAAAATCATCACTTAAAAACTGCATTTTGTGTTTACTTGGGTTATATTTGTCTAATATTCAAATTTGATGATCTGAAACATTTAAAGTGTGACAAACATGCAAAAAAATAAGAAATCAAGAATGGAGCAAATATTTTTTTATTGCACTGTGTATGGAGATATATATATATATATATATATATATATATATATATATATATACACACACACACACACACACACACACACACACACACACACACACACACACACACACACACACACACACACACACACACCTATGGCCAGTTTAGAATGCCCAATCTACCTACTGCATGTCTTTGGAAGATGGGAGGAAACTGGACCATCTTTGAAAGTTGACATAAGAGTTCCCAGGTGTATTTAGTCATGTGTGCCTGATAATTTATAACCCTAACGGCAAGGCTGCAGCAGTGTATACTTTTTTTTCCCAAACTCTCCATACGTCTTCTGTATTTGGCAGAGTGAAGCAGGGTGCTGGAGGGAGGCAACCTAGAGATCTTATCAGAAGCCACACTGATGACAGAAAGGTCAGCAAAAGGAAACCCACAGAGAATTCATGCAAACTCCACACAGAAGGCACCTCGGCCGAGAACTGAAGCAACACTATTGCTCCACTGCGCCTCCCTAACTGCAGACAGAAATACTGATTATTTGTATGCTATTTATATATACTGTAATAAATTTTCATACTTCTCAATACCTCAGCAATCAAATGACAAAGGCAAAACTTCTTGGGCTCACACGAAAGCTAGCAGCTCTATGAAGAGGATGCTGCTAGCAGTATGCATGTTGTGTGAAGGAATACAGAGACATAATAAGCTGTTTATCCAACATTTCATAATTCATATTTAATGTGGTTATTGTCACTTATAAAATTCAACTTATATAATCACTGTACAGGTTACTTTGAGCAGTAAAGTTTGTCATTTACAGTTTTCTAGAAACACACATGGGTCTAGAGATACAAGCATCTGTTTGAACTGAAATATAACTTCATTTTTTTTAAAGTTTTAGGCCATGCCCGCTGGGACTTTGAGAAGAGACTAAAAAGAGCTCCAATGGAGGGAATGAGTTAAAGCTTTTCTGCTAATCCATCATAAACTGAGCTACACACAGGGTAGCAGTTTTGAAGGCGCACACAAACGCTAACACTACCCAAGATGCACATAAACATGCACGTGTGCACGCACGCAGGCGCACACACACACACACACACACACACACACACACACACACACAAAAGGTTTAACCACACACTCAATTTTCTAATTCCAAACTATTTATAGAACTCTATCGCTTGTGCTATATACGTATATATGCAAGTTTAGCAATGAAACACTATAAACAATGGAGAGAAAACACCTCAACAGAAAAAGCTCACAAAAAACTGAAGAAAATAACACAGAAGTAATTAAATACAGCCTTAAGAGCTACACTACTACACATAAAAATTCTCAGAAACTGCTAACCTGGAAAAGACATCTAGCTATTTGAAAATATTTTGGAGATCTGCACTCATTCGCAAAGGTGGTAAACAAGATCTGAGGCAGCCCAGGGAACAGATGCATTATGAAGCTCTGGAGGGGCCCGGAGGCTAGAGGACGAATAATGCCAGACCAGATCCAACAAGTGACTCAGAGATCCTACATGCTGGATCAGAGAAACTGAATGAATAGGACCAGCCATCATCATGCCCCTCCCCAAAGTAACCCTTAACCACTGTTCCTGCTCTTGGCCAATCTTCATCCTCCCAGCTTTAGCTAAGACCTTCCAAAAATAATCCACAACTAACTTTCCAAATATATTAAGCAGTGTCATCTCCTCTTCCCACAAACATGACTTCTGGCTGGACCAAGGTACCATGATGCCCAACAATTCACTAAAGGATGACATCCTAATGAACTCTAATCCACAAACCAAAGAAAATACACACTGTATCCAAAAAACATGAAATGACCGAATGAACACTGAGCTGAATACAAAATAAACAGTCTTTAAGGGTAAACCATGACTGAGAAGCACTTTCGTCCGAAATTCAAAACCATAAGGACTTCATCAGATAAATTCATCATATCATTATACATTTAAATAGCAAATGTTTAAAAATCAATTAACCAATCACCATCATACAATTAATTCAATTAAACACTATTTAAATTTCATAAACACCTTCAATCTGTTATCTAAAATTTCACCCTTCTCTTAAAGAAGCTAACCCTTAAAGAAAACCCACACGCATTTCTCCTACAATAAACTAATGTGTCTTTCGGCTTTTCCCGGTTAGGGGTCGCCACAGCGGAACTCCGGTCCGCTAATGATTGGCAGTAGATTTTTACATACTGGCTTGCCAGGCCTAACGCACAACCTTCAACGAAGGAACGCCCATTCACGCATGTCGCTACACAGAAGACGCGATAACTGAGAATCAAACGGACGTCTGTGAGGCGACAACGCTACCGCAGCACCACCACTAAACTAATATAAAACAAAATTATATTCATAGAATAAAGCAGATGTACTATCAAAATGTAAAAGCTTCCCAAATATTCTTAAAATAGTATATGAAAAGCAAAATTATATTCATAGAATAAAGCAGATGTACTATCAAAATGTAAAAGCTTCCCAAATATTCTTAAAATAGTGTATGAAAATAGAGGTTATATATAAAGAATTACATATTTAAAATTATTTTACTTATCAAGTGCTCTTAACCTCAACAGTAAATAGAACAGTACTCATTCAAGCCTGGGCATGTACAAGCGTTCAATTTTAATTGCCATAATAATTCCTTTTTCTCTAGGTACAAGCCCATTGGGCCACCTCTTGGATTTCTTTTAATCTTATCAATGGCCATATATTTAAATGTGTGGTCTGGAAATTCTAGAACATGCCTAGCTAAGGCGTTACTATCTTTCCTTTTCCTAATATTGTATTCATGTTCATAAATCCTGTCTCTGAATCTATGTTCTGCTTTTCCCACGTAGAAACAGGGACAGTCCTGACATGAAGCCAAATATATTATATTCTTTGAATCACAAACTTACTAGTCAGGTTATATTTCATACCATTCACTAGAAAACGGTCACCTAAATTAATCTTACTGCAATATGGACATCTACCACATTTTGTAATTTTTTCTTATATGATTCTTTAGGTTGACTATTAACTCTTTCCAATATATTCTTAAAATTCATCCCCTTCCGGAAAACAATTTTAGGAGTGTCGCAACTTATTTTCTAATATTCTTATCATTCATCATGATGACCCATTTTTTTAAGAATCCACCTTACTAGTCTATGATCACTACTAAAAATTGTAATAAATGCCAACGTATAATTAAGGGTACTTAAATTCCCATTCACATTCTCTATACTAAACCTGATTGACACATATCTACAGATATACTTTTATTCAAAATAGGTAGGGGAAAATCCACCCCTTCTTTTGTTAATTATTTCCTGTGTCAAATCCAGTAATAAGATGGAAGGGTAACCCCTTCTTGTGAACATGGTACATAAATTTTCACATTCTTGAATGAAATCCTCATCCCGTGAAACCATCCTCGCTGCTCTAACTGGCCATTTACCACAGACCTTTTTTTGATGGCAAGGATGAGAACTTGTATAACGCAAGAATGTGTCTGAATAAGTTAGTTTATGAAAAACACTGGAAACACACATTGTTAACTCTATCCTTCCTCAAAAACACATCTAAATAGGCCAATTCCTCACTGTTGTATGTATGGCTAAACTTCAAGAAATCAGTTGTACCATTAATATATATGTTATAAAGGAATGCAATTCATCCTCCGTACCATCCCAGATGATACAACTATCATCCAGGTAGTGGGTATAATCTTAACTCGCTCACCAAAACATACATATGTTCCCAAAGGACCATCACCATACTGGCGAACATTGCACCACAGAGTGACCCCAATGCTACGCCATTTTTTTGTAAGAAATAATTTCCTTCAGAATAAATGAAGTTGTTATCGAGTCCTACCTCAAATAAAGTTTCATACAAATAAACATTCTCCTGGCTGACACCCTTTCCATACAAAAATTCAGCTATCCACTGAACCCCCCAGTTCCTGAGGGATAACTGTATACAGGTCTTTAACATCAACAGCTACTAATAAATCATTTTATTATATGCAAATGATCCAAACATAAGGATCATTTGCATATACTCCATGTGCCTCTGATACAAGAGGTTTGGGAGGTCACTCAGTGGAAGTTCTAGCTTTGCTGGAGTTTTCATTTTGTTTTTACGGACTGGTTTTTCAGTGACCTTCTCAGTCATTGTTTTAGTTTGTTGTTTGGGATATTTTTGCAATGACCCTAATGATAATGGACATTAGCTGGGTATAACAGCCCTGTGTTTGTGAGGATTAGTCAAACACTCTGCTTGTGCTGTGCCGATGAAGTCATAAGGCCAAAATATGCATACCCACAGCTAGCGGGGTTTGGCTTTACTGGCCTGAAATTGTCCATTTAAATAATAAAACAAGTCATGGGCATTCAGAGTTGCCAATTAGCTCAAACACCTGATGTTCATAAGGATCATTTGCATATATCCCATGTGCCTCTGATACAAGAGGTTTGGGAGGTCACTCAAGTGGAAGTTCTAGCTTTGCTGGAGTTTTCATTTTGTTTTTAATAATTTAAATACAGAAATCATTCAACACCCAGAATTCTGCAGCTATCAGCATTTGTATGATGGGATTTCTCCACACATCCACAGACACATAGCTACCCTCATACACCGAAAGAAACAAAAGCTAGAAAGAGACTTATACCAATATAATAATTCTTTGGCTTACTCTATTAGTATGAAGAAAAACATGTTTCAGAAAAATGCGTTTCAAAGAAATACAAGCGTATTCCACACTAATCCAATAGATTTACAGCCTACACAGCTTGCACAGTCTCCACGACTCAGTCAAGAATGAGGTAACGGCATTAGGCATGCTGCAGTTAATGGTTATGTTTCAGCACTAGGTAACAACAGAGAGCAAGCTACAGTTAATGGTCATGCTTCAGCACAAGGTAATGATCGACAGCAGGCTATTATTACTAATCCTGAAACTGAACCACTTAATAATCATGACTTCTCATACAGTTCACTAAGCTCTTCACTTCCAGATGGGCATAGTACATCTAATCTACCACCCACCTTAATACAAAACACTTCTCCACGACCTTTTTTGTCCCAGGGCAATGCAGAAACTATGCACTGCGATCGAGCAGCACATAGATTACAGAAAAGGAGAGGAAGAGACAGAGGACAACTACAAATGCTTCAGCCATTGAACAGAAGGACCATAACAAGGAGCTACTTCTGAAGTTAACTGCACATGATATTAATGAGTTATTAAAGCAAATGAACACATATGTGTTCAATCTCACCAACAGGCAGTTTTCTGCATACCATTTAAATGTTTTGCAGAAAGGGTTTTCTTTTACACCCTCACAACAAGCATATTTACCTGACCTTCTTTTGGATCTGCATTTGTATGCCAGAAAGTTTAACCTCAGACGTTTACATGATAACATCTCTAATCAACATAGTGACATTTCTGATTCACAGTTTTCTAGCTGTTCTAATACAGTAGAGCACTCTCTGGCAGCTCATAAAAAGTACAGTTGTGTACACCTACCATAAATGTAGATGTTGAGTGTCTTCACTGTTGCAGTCATGACTGTAGGGCTCTCCCCTGCCGGCAGGCAGCCCTCGGTCGGCCAGAATCCCAAAGTCTGGGTCCGGAGTCGGCTGTTCAACCATGCTCCCTGATGTCAGAGCGCCAGGAGTACAAAGCTGACAGCCAACGCCATCTTCTCCAGTTTTTCTTGCCCCAGATGTCAGGAGTCCCAAAATGAAAAAGGTCCCATAACCTTTGCGAATACACGTCAGAAGAATGGTGAAAAAAGGAAATACACAAAAGTAAAAATAAGAGGGGACAGGAGGGAGGGAAACCCAGACTGCAACAGTGAAGACACTCGAACATCTACATTTATGGTAGGTGTACACAACTGTGCTATGTTCATCGTGTTTCACTGTTGCAGTCATGACTGTAAGGTAGAATCCCAAAGCTGAAAGAAAGGGAGGTGGTCATAAAGAAGAAGGCCCTGCAAGACTGCAGAGGCAAAGCCTGCCCTAGACTTAGAGTAGAGAGGTAGATTGTAGTGCTTAGAAAAAGTATGCACAGAACTCCAAGTTGCAGCTTCCAAAATGTCTTTGGTAGGAACTCCCCTGAGGAAGGCGCAGAAGTGGCAGCAGCTCTGGTGGAATGAGTCCGTATACTCCCTGGGATTTGCTTTCCATGGTGTGAATAACAAAATCTGATTCCATGAGCAATCCATTTAGAAATGGTCGGTTTTGAAATGGCTTTACCTTGGGAACTTGAAGCATAAGAAACAAACAATTGTTCTGATTTTCTGATGTCCTTGGTTCTGTTCAGGTAAAAACGTAGTTGTCTGTGTACATCCAAGGAATATAAGATCCTTTCCCCTTTATTTTGAGGAGTGGGGAAAAAGGTTGCCAAGTGGATAGTTTGATTTAAAGCCACTTTGGAAACCACCTTAGGCATAAAGGTAGGATTAGTCCTCAAAGATACCCTGTCTTGATGAAAAATAATATAAGGTTCCACAGCCATAAGAGCTTGTAACTCCGAAACTCTCCTGGCAGAGGTTAGGGCTAACAGGATAGCTGTCTTCCAAGATAAAAACTTGATGTCAGAAGAGGCCGCAGGCTCAAAAGGAGGCAAGGTTAGTTTTTTCCAAAACATAGTTGAGATCCCAAGCAGGAATGGGGGGAGATCTAGGAGGTCTTAAGTTCTTAGCTCCTCTGAGAAACTGTCTCATGAGCTGGTGGGAAAAGATGGGAGGGTGTGTATTATAATGTGCAGAAATAGCAGAGGCATGTATCTTAATGGAAGAGAAAGAGAGACCCTTATGTAAGAGATCTGTCAAGTAAAGTAAAATTAAAGTACTGTTAGGAAGAAGAGGATCAGAATCCTGAGCCTGCATCCAAGAACAAAATCTTTTCCATTTTCCTGCATAGGATTTTCTAGTGCTAGGACGTCTGGCTTCTAAAATGACATCTATAACCTGCTTGGGTAGGAAAGAAGAAATCAAAGGCCCTGGATTAACCAGGCCGCCAGACAGAGTTCTGACATGAGAGTGTAGAACCTGACCCTGATGTTGGGACAGAAGGTTCGGAGACTGACGTAAAACCCAAGGGGGCTCCAGGCATAGGTTTTTTAGAGTTGGATACCAAAACTGCCGAGGCCAATTTGGAGCCAGCAAGATTATCATCTTGGGCTTGTCCCGTTTTATCTTCAATAAAACCCGTGGAAGAAGAGGAAGAGGTGGAAAGGCATATCCTGAGAGGTTCCTCCAACTGAACGACAGGGCATCCACTTTCCAAACTTCTCTGTGGAAAGTCCTGGTGCAAAAATTCTGTAGTTGATGATTGAGATGGGATGCAAAGAGGTCTATGTGAGGACATCCCCAGACTGCTGTTATCATCCTGAATATTTTGGTGTCCAGCATCCACTCGTGTGGATCCGAAAGGTTTCTGCTCAGACTGTCTGCCAGGAAGTTTTGTTTCCCTGGTAGAAACTGAGCTTGAAGATCCAGATTGCAAGCTAGAGCTGTGTTCCATAGATCCAGGGCTAGTCTGCAAAGGGGGTAGGAATGAGATCCCCCTTGCTTGTTTATGTACCACATAACTGTGGTGTTGTCTGTCCGTATTAGTAGTTGTCCTGGTTGTAAAAGATTCCTGAAGGCCAATAGAGCTTTCTGAACAGCTAACATTTCCTTTAAGTTGATATGTAGGTGCTTCTGATCCTTTGTCCAAAGGCCCTGCAGACAATTGCCCTGAAAATGGGCTCCCCAAGCATAATCCGAGGCATCCGTGGTTAGAATCCGAGTGGCAGGAGACAGACGGAATGTTTAGAGCACATGCCCTGGACCACCAAAGAAATTCCTTTTGAAGGCAAGGAAGGACGGAGACCAGTATGTCTAAACTGTGGCAATGCTGAGACCATACACTTTTTAGGTACCACTGTATTTTCCTCATGTGTAGTCTTGCATATGGTACGAGAAGGATGCAGGAGGCCATGTAACCCAAAGCCTACAGGAATTTCCTTGCAGACAGTTGAGTTAAAGTTGCCAAGGTTCTGAAAGTTGAAGCCAGCTGTAATTGTTTTTCGGATGTCAGAAATGCCATCTGGGTTGTGGTGTTTAGAAGTGCACCCAGAAAAGTTATCTGTTGTGATGCTGTCAAATTTGACTTTTTTATGTTTACAGAGAATCCCAGGAACTTGAGGAGGTTCTGTACAAATTCTAGATGCTGGAGTAAGACATCCTTGCTGTCTGCCTGAATTAGACAATCGTCCAGATAAGGGTAAATTTGAATTCCCTTGAGTCTGCAGTAAGCTACTACTGGAGCCAGGCATTTGGTAAAGACCCTGGGCACAGTAGACAATCCAAAGGGCAGCGCAGAGAATTGAAAGTGCCTCGATCTGGCCTTGAACCTGAGGTATTTTCTGCGATCCTGCCTGATAGGAATGTGTAAATATGCCTCCTTTAAATCCAAAGTTACCATCCATGCATCTTTGGACAGCATTGGAAGTAGCTGCTGTAGAGTAAGCATCTTGAATTTTGGAATCTCTAGAAAGGTGTTCAAGACCAACAGATCCAGAATGGGTCTCCATGAGTTTTGCTTCCATGGGACTAGAAAGAGCCTCGAGTAAAAACCTTTTCCCCTCTCTGAAAGTGGAACCAGTTCTATGGCATTCATAGCCAAAAGAGCTTCCACCGTCCATTGATGTTTTGGAAGGTCTGGCCATCCGCTTGGCCTTGGCAAGGTATGAAAATGGAATTTGTAACCTCTTAAAACCACATCCAAAACCCACTTGTCTTGGGTTATTTGAGTCCAATTTTGATAAAAAAGAGAGAGTTTTCCTCCGAGAGGGGCTTCCAGGCAAGAAGTTCCTGTAGCCCAACAGAGGGAGTCATTGAGTTTGTTTCCTTTGAGTTTGTGACCTGTCCTCTCCTCCCCTAGGGGTGGTAGCAGTCCACTGTCTTGGTCTATAAGAAGCTTGTGTTTGAGGCCTTCCTCTGGAGCGTCTATATCTACCCCTCTGAGGCCTGTCTGAAGTGGGAAAGGACCAATTTTTTGAAGACAAATTCCTGCTAAATCTAGGTGGCTGTACTTGTAAGAAATCTTTAACTGTTTGCATGGATTTCGCCTTATCCTCCATCTTTTTAATCACATCTTCAGCTTTTGATCCAAACAAAACATTATGCTGAACAGGAGCATCCAATAATTTAGCCTTTACTTGTTCAGGCAAATTTTGTTCCTTTAGCCATGCATGCCTTCTAATGACTGTGCCGGAGGCCGCAGCCCTACAAGAAGCCTCCAAGGCATCAAATCCACAGTGTAAACCATGCTTCCCAACTTGTTCAGTGGCATGCAATAAGTCATGTAATTCCTTATCATCTGCACAGGCAGAAATGGAAGTAAGCTTTTGTTTTAAAACAGACAAGAGAAATTGCTGGTATTTTAGCATATGAAACTAACAGTTTAAAGCCCTAATGGACAAAGTAGCAGAAGTGTACACCTTTTGCCCCATCTTTCTAAGGATCGAGAATCCTTTTCAGTAGGAATGGGATTTTTGGCAGAAGCGGCCTTAACTCCCTTAGGACCCTGAGAAATGGTTTCAGGGTTAGCAGAAGGGTTCTTGTATAAAAACTGATGGGAATCAGGAACCCTGTAATATCTATCAGGCTTAACAGGAGCAGGAGGAAGAGAGTCAGGGGTTAAATTAGCCTCCGAAAAGGCATCATCCACAATATCCAAAACAGGAGGAATAGCCAGGGGTCTATGTTGGGGAAGAAGAAGAAAATCCCTCAGTCTTTTCTTAGATTCTGAATACTCCTGTCCTTCCCAGTGGAAATGTTCCCTCATTTCATGCAAAGTTTCCCCAAAAGAGAAATCCTCAGGGGGAGAAGCTGAAGGAATGGATTCTTCAGCATCAGAATCCTCATAAGGAGGGAAAGAATATTTCTGATCAGAAGAAGAAACTGAGGAAACAGAAGCCTGATCAGAGGAATCATAATAAACATCCTGCCTTGGCCTTTTATCTGGAGGGGGATGTGAACCCCTAATCATAGTAAGTAAATCCTCCGCCATCTTGAGTAACTGTTTCTGTGACTTGGGAGCTGGTTCAGAAGAGGCCTGTGTTGTAGTCTTTGATTTAGAAGGAGTCTTTGCCTTTGTCTTTGGCTTTGCCTTTATTAGAAGCTCAGTAGGCCTGAAAACCCCTTCGGAAGCCGGTACCTGCACAGCGGCTCCGGACCCATCTGAAGGAGCATTGTCTGACGGTCCTGCAACAGAAATATTTAAAGGCCTGGTTGGCTCCTCATGAGAGTCCGTTTCGGCCATCGGTTCTGATATAGCCAATGACAGGGGCTGCAAAAGCGCCTTACTGACGACGGCCGAACCTGAAGCTGGCTCCGCTTGTGCGCTATCATCAGATTTGGACCTCGGAGGCCTGACTTTATCCTTGCGACGTTTGTGAACTCCAGTAGCCTGAACCATATCCGATGACATTTTGTAGTTAAAGCGTCTACCGAAGTAATGAAAAGCAAAATCGTACCTTCGCTTGATTGTACGTTGATTGAATCTAGCACAAAACTGACAACTAGCTACGTCGTGGTCAGGGCCTAAGCAAGGAATACAGTAAGAATGAAAATCCTTATGAGGTATTTGCTTCCCACATGAAATACAATTATTAACTTTTTCTGACATCGGAGTGGAGCAAGAAAAAAAGTTTCCCCAACGGGGTACTTAGCTTTGAGTGGAGAAGAAAATCTTCGGACTGAAGTATATCAGAAAAAATAGTCAGGAGTAAGCCAACCGGCACTTGCGAACTGCTATTACCGCACGGCAAGAAAGACTGGAGAAGATTGCGTCGGCTGTCAACTTTGTACTCCTGGCGCTCTGACGTCAGGGAGCATGGTTGAACAGCCGACGCCGGACCCAGACTTTGGGATTCTGGCCGACCGAGGGCTGCCTGCCGGCAGGGGAGAACCCTACAGTCATGACTGCAACAGTGAAATACGATGAACATCTTTAAGATCTAAAAGTTTACACAACCCAGTCCTTCATAACTCTCTACAGGTGTTTCTGAAAGTTCGTGAAAAGGATTTACGTAAACTATGCCACTCAAGTAGTACTTGTAATAAATGGTTCAACCTTCCGTAAACTATGCCACTCAAGTAGCACTTGTAATAAATGGTTCAACCTTTCCGTTTCTGAAAAAAAATGCATTAAATGATTTGATTAATGACAAATAATTACGTGTTGTGTGTGCTGATAAAGGCACTGGTTTGGTGTTGATGGAACAAGATTGTTCTATAGCTAAAATAAAAATCATGGTTACTAAGAGTAAATTCTATCAACAGGTTGAACTGAAAGAGGTCATTAAATAGTTTGCATTGACGAACATATCTTTATGTCAGTTGACCATCCTAGTTTGGGTAAGTTGTTTGGTATACCCAAAATTTATAAAGACACACGAAACTCTCCTTTTAGACACATTATCTCAAATAAGAAAAACTAAGATGGAAAAAATACCTCAGTTTTTGGATTCCATTCTTAACCCTTTAGTAGTCCACTTCTTTCTATCTTAGAGACTCATGGGTTTTTCTTAAGGAGTTATTCTGTAAAAAGGAAGCTTTAGCTAACTGTTTTTGTCACGCTAGATGTAGAAGCGTTATACAATATACCCAGGGTTGCCAGATGTCCCTATTTGGGCGGGACTGTCCTGAGATCAGCAGCCTGATCCAGAGTCCCACCCTGCCGGTTTAAATCCCGGCCAGCCTCCGCTTTGTTTGTGTTTTTTTTTTTTTTTTTTTTTTTTTGATTGTCCCATATACCTGGCATACGGGCCAATCAAAAATTGCTAAACACGGAGCTTCTTGTGTTCTAAACATGAGAAGCTCAGTGTTTAGCGATTTTTGATTGGCCCATATGCCGGTATACGGGCCAATCAAAAATCGCTAATCACGGAGCTACTTGTGTTGAATGCGGAACTGCAATGCATTAAACACGAGAAGCTCCGTGTTTAGTGCAGAGCTACTGAGCGAGCTCAGTTCTTTAATGTGGAACTGTGTTCCGCATTAAAGACCTTTTTTTTTTGGTCTTCACTTGCCGTGAGAGACCTTTTTTTTTTTGTCCCTACCTGGGGGCCTGGAAATCTGGCAACCCTGAATATACCACACAAACAAGGGAGCCCGCAGGATTTTTTGCAGGGGGTGCAAACCCATAGCCCCTCCCACATAGCCCTACTCCCTCTGCCCACACAGCCCCACCCCCTCCAGCCACACAGCCCCACCCCCCATGCAGCCATTACAGGGTCCCATTACTTGGTTATTTCTCCCCAGTTGCCATAAACACTGTTCAAAATTCTCAGTGTGCATACTGTTTTATGCTTTACTTCTACAATGATTACAGATATCTAGATTTAATTAGGAATACATGATAAGTTTTTTTTTACATACCCCACGTACATTGCAACTAACTCAAGGGAACTTTCAGCTGCCAGCCCTTTTGAATTCTGATCAAGAAGGCTTGGTTGTTCAGTTCTCTGTACTGGAATAATTTCTCATTCATTGCTAATAATCATTTTATTTACTTGGGTACTAACAGAGTTTTCCTTTTTACCTACTATAAAGACAAGGTATTTGTTTTATCTCAAAAAACTTCCCCTGGTTTTATTTATTTATTTATTTATAAGAGACAGAAACAACTACTGGGGAATAGTGTTCATTAGCTCAGTATTTCGCATGTAGGACACTAAACTGAGTCCAATGAGCCTGTTCAGATTTAAACAGATTAGTTTATAACACTAGTGTTATTTGGCTTCCAAGATTAGCTCTCAGTAACACAAGTTGCTGTTTAAATAAAAGCTGGCATTCTGTGCTCTGAATGCATGACACATTATAGCTGTATTTAACAAACTGTGTGCAGCCACTAAATTATGTACATCTTTTAATTAATGCTTATTCAAGCATTTCTTCATAATCCCAACATTGACACAGTTGCAAGACATCATCTTTTTAAAGATAATTCCAATAGCCCTAATTGATGCACATTTTTAATTCTTTTTTCAAGTTTAGTTTTACTGAGTGGGCGAGGGAAATCCTGGGTGTTTTCTGCTTTTGTATGGTTGACCCTTAGTTACATAAACTGGATCTATTACCAGTGATGTGAACAACTTCATTATATGCTTAACTAAAAGCTTTAGACCTTATTTCTTGACACAGACATTACAGTATCCTTCCTGTTACTGTGATAAACCAAAGTAGCCAAGCATAAGAAGTGTACATATTTATACATATGATTATAATATATACAAATTGTTTTAATTAGAATATAAAATAATTTAATTATATCCCTTCTATAATACAGCACCACTTGTTAGGGCGTTTTAAATTTATAGTTTTGGATGTTTTTCCAGCAAGCAATGAAACAAAATGTATGAACCAATAAAGACGAACTGCCCAATTCAGAACATTTCAGCCATAAAAGGCCACTTAAACTTCTGTCATTACAATCCATTAATGTCAGTCAGTATGCACAATCTCAGTATGCACAATCTCTGCCGAAGTAAAGTAATCTGAATAATTCCACATTAAAGAGATCTGAAACTAATGAAGAGGTTGTTGCTAGAAAACAACTTTATACTTCAGTGTTTCATCTACAAATTCAGTGCCTACTGCCCTTAAAGAATAAATTAGCCATGCTACATTAAAAAAAATGGTAAGCTAGTATATTGCAATAGGGAATGGGTGGCAAGCTGAAAAACATGTTCATAGTTATAAGGCATTTCCTCTAAAAGGAGGACATACTAAGGACTACAGCACCCCATCTCCTTAAAATACAAATCTACATATTGTGGAAGTAGAACCTATAGCCTTCTACAACAAGATGCAAGTATGCTACCTGCTGTACTACTAACACTGCTTTAAAATTCTATATGACAATAGTGATACCATTTGCTGAACAAAACAGTTATACCTTTTAAGCAAACTTAGCACGAGCAGCAGTAAGGGCGGCCATGGTGGTGCAGTGGTTAGCAATGTCACCTCACAGCAAGAGGTTCTCTGGTTCGATCCTCGGCTGGAGTGCCTTCTGTGCGGAGTCTGCATGTCCTCCCTGTGGTCGCGTGGGTTTCCTCCGGGTGCTCCGGTTTCCTCCCACATCCCAAAAACATGCAGTAGGTGGATTGGACACTCTAAATTAGCCCTAGGTGTGAGTGCGTGTGTGTGCCTTCTGTGGAAGGTTGGGCGCCGGGCTGGCAACTCGACAATGTAAAACTTCACTGCCAATTATGAGCGGACAGGTGATCCGCTGTGTCGACCCCTAACCGGGAAAAAACGAAAGAAGAAGAAGAAGTATGAGCAGCAGTAAATTTCTCTTCCCTTGAAACTCCCTTGAAACTCACAATTCCTTAAATATGCACTTGAAAATAAATTCCACCCGATAACTCTAACTAGGGTATTTCACTCTCTCTCACACACACCCCCCTCATCATCTTAATGCAAGAAATCTGGACAAAGCCTAAACAAACAGGGACAGATTATAAATATTGCCCTCATGAACTTAGAAAATCGTTAAAAAATAACAGAATTTGTTAGTATGTATTTTTTAAAGGATATGACGTCTAAAACGTCGGTTATTATTTAGCAACTTCAATAGAAGTCCAAGTTGAAATTACCCCTCAGGAGTCTGTATGATATTGAAGAGAGGGGGCAAAGCATTTAGTCTATCAGAATGGCTAAGGGTACTCAGACCTCAGATCTTTTTAGAGAGGAAACATTAAGGGCTCTCAAGTTGCTTTAGATGCTTAGGGAGGTATATGCCAAAGAGTACATGCCTCAAATAACAAGCTAGTTATTATCCGAAACCCAATCATACTCCTCTGTGTAAGCATTAATCAGTGCTACTATGCTCTAGTCTCACATAAAAGTTTCAACAGCAGCACCACCGAACAGAGTTGGAAACCTGTGACAGCCTTAAAAGCTCTAGTACAATTTGCACTGAGATTAATAAAGCGGGACTATAACTTCTTTGGTTTTGGGGCGCTACCATGAAGGATTAGTGCAAGGTAGAAGGATTTTCTAACCACTACCGAGACTTAGTGGTCAAAGAAGAGTATATTGTCATCATGCATATCCAAGACAACTGTCAAATTTTTAAGTGGAATTTTATCTACATGTAAAAAGTAGTGATGCTGGATTCAAAGGAAACTATGCTGCATTTCTTGCAAACATTTATTTGATCCAGCTCTTCTTGGAGAATTTGAGTACCAGAATGGGATTTGATACTGCTCCCAGTTTGCAGTCACCAGCATGGAACACAAAGTTTTGCAGATTCTGCTGTATGTCAGTAACAGAAATCTGAACAAGCTCTCAGCTGTATATTGACCCAGAGATAGTCCTTTCATTACATCACAGTGACCAGGTGTTCTACTCTAATTTGGTCACCAACAGCACACACAGACCAGCCTGCCCTGCCTCTGTGTCAGTGGGATGTCTGCATCCTATGAACCATCTGTATTTATGTGCAGGGCCAAGAAAAAGAATACAAATGCTTTAACACAAAAACAGGCACTCTTCCATTAATAATTTTTGAACTATGTATTCCAGAAGAAAAACAGAGGAAGGATGAATGTGTCTTTATGCCAGACAAACATACTATGAATTATAGTTAAAAATGTACCTTAAAATGCAGAAGGCTAGTGGTGTATAAATGTTCTGAGTATGAATAACAATACACAGAATAGTGCTAGTAATATTCAGAAGTAAACTGTGTAAAGGGTACTGGGCAAGTACAGCGTCCAGAGTCGTTTACAACAAGAATGCTAAAGGTATAAATAAAAAGGCAAAGATAATAGTAAGTTGATGTGGAGCTGTAAACCATGGAAAGCATTGCAAATGTTGAAAGAATATTGTTGGATTACAAGCTCGACTGAAGTTATTAACTGCATGCAGCTGGAAATCCCATACTGATTAAGAATCATCAATTACTCTTAGTATGAAATGATGTTGAACAGATACATATATCAGTGAACAGGTTAGCATTATAAACCCCATTATATCAACATCACGTATGCCAATCAAATAACAATGATAAGCTACATCTCTGGTTCAGGGAATATTTTGATCATAAAGGTTGTCTGGTTACTAAATATGGATATAAGGGTTGTGGACTATTTGGTCTACAATGGTAACAGAACATGGGGCTAGAACAACAACAATAAGCTTATTTTCTTACTTTATTTTAACTTTTATCATTTGCTGATCAAATAAATGAACACTTTGCACCCTTCTTAGCCACAACATTGGCCATTACACAAACAAAAATGAAAGAGCACAGAAATCATACAGTAGTTATAAATGACAGCAAGCATTTCACAGACAAAAACAAAATGATAGCATGATGCAGACAATAAATCTGGCAACAGCAGTAACAACCGATGGCAGCATCATAGATTAATGAGAAACTGTCAAATATACAAACTCATCTCATGCGTCAATTTAATAAGAACACACTTGCAGTAGTATAGCCAGTTACGTCAGTATTTCCAAAACGAAAAGGCTGAAATATTTTAAACACACACACATATATATATATATATATATATATATATATATATATATATATATATATATATATATATATATATATATATACACACACACATATATACATATATATATATATATATATATATATATATATATATATATATATATATATATATATATATATATAAATAAATAAATAATGTGTGTGTACATATCTCCAAAAATACTACAAATATAATACAAAGTAAAGATTTGCACCTTATGTTTTTGACTTTAATATCACCTACTTTCACTTATACACACTTTATATTTTTCTTCAAAACACCAACTGTCCCAGGTCTACATCCTTTGTACTACTTTCATGTGTGCACACTTTGTTTTTCTTCCCAAACACCAGCTATCTCATGTACACATCCTTTGTATTTATTTACAGTATTGACAATATTTTTTATTTTAATAACATATACTATCACATGTGATGCCACCCCAAGCACCATCTTATTTATTAGCACCTTGTGTGCTTTGAAAGTGAATGTATGTTATAGAGTTTAATGTGTGTCCCCATCACCATCTGGTCTGTCAGCACCTTGTGTATTGTTCCATATGTAACCCCCATCACCATCTTGTCTATCAGCAACTTGTGTACTGTGGAAATGAACAGCATGCAGTTGGAGGCCCATATATACCACCCCATACCCCATGACTAATTTTTGTACTGTGGAAAGGAACACTGTGCTGTGATATTTAGTATGTACCCTTAGCACCATTTTAACATTCAGTGCTTTGTGCATATTGGAAAATCGACAGAATGATGTGGTGTTTTCTTATGTAGCCTCCCAGACCCATCTTACCTATCAGTACCCTTTGCAGCCTGTAAATGAATAGTATGCCCTAGGGCCCTGTATGTGCCTCCCAGCACATTATCCATTGGAACTTTGTGTAATGTGAAAATTAACCTTACCCTGCAGTGCTTCATACATACCCCCCTACAGCAATGCTGCCTCACAGTATGAGGTTTTCCAGTTTAGTCCGCAGCTTTCTGTGCAAAGGCTACGTATTCCCTATGTTCTTTTATCCCACACCATATCTTAGTCCCTCCCTCTTACAAACACACACACACCTCTCTCCCACCCTCCTCCAAACACACACACACACACCTCCCTCCCACCCTCCTACACACACACACACACACACACACACACACACACACACACACACACACACACACACACACACACACACACACAACCTCTTAAATACTAAAACGCACACACCTACCTCTCACTTCTACATTCATCTGGCGTGTCCGCAGTCCAAACGTCCTCTGGAATTCAAATTCCCGGTAGGCGCGCAAAAGACAAAGACATAAACCAATGGTTGCACAGACACAGAAGACGAAGACAGGTCGCAAACACCTGTTGCGTCTGTGTGACTGGAAGGGATGCAAAGGGCGTTCTTAAAGGGGAATGCCGTTCAAAAAACCCCCGAAAAAACGTTGTTTTTTTTTTTTTTTTTAAATTAAAATAAAATTAAATTCTCAGCCAGCCGGTTCCAGGGGGGTGCAAATGCACCCCCTTGCACCTGCCTGCGGGCGCCATTGCACACAAAGAAGGTTTAGACTTACTAAGACTATTTCTACTGATATTTTCAGCTCTTCCTTCTTCTAAAGTTAACACTACTTGTACATTAGTGTGCTTGGCATTGAACAGCAATTTCTTCTTCTTTAACAATAAGATTTACAAAAAAATCAAAGGAGTGGCTACGAGTTCCAAACTTGCAACATCTTTTGCTAATTTAGTACTCTCTGCTTGGGAACTTGAACAATTATCCTTCCTTGTGGGTTTTCTCAACATTGTTATGCATACAGGTTACAATGATTATATCTTTTTTTGCCAGGAAGGGTGGTATGGCTGACAAGACAGTTTTGTAGCTTCCATGAAAGACAGCATTGGTTTTCTTAATTTTACAGTTTCAGGCTGTGGCAACATTTTATTAATTTTCTGGACACTAAAATTGTTTCACTTCTATCTGGATCCTTATTTTTTTACAGTGTACAGAAAATCCACCTACATAAATAACTTTCCTGATTTCTCAAGTCAATATCCTTTCTACATGAAAAAGAACTTAAAGGACAGTTCATTAGTTTATCCTAAATTATAAGTCATGATGAAGAGCTTTTTGCTCAGTCTTTCTTACTTAAAAAATGTTTTTCTTCGAAATTATCCTCTTCAAGTGATTGAAAAGTTGCTTCATGACTTTTCATCGGATTGAAAAGTTACTTCATGACGTTTCATCGGCTAGATATTCCAAGTATTTTCCTGTTTTGAAATTTGGATTTCAACCTACCAGTACAAAACTTTCAGATTCTGACAGAACTCAGTTTTCCTATTCCCATTAGCAGGGACATGACAAACATATGAGACATTATCTCGAAGAACTGGGATATAATTTCAGACTCTCCACAGATAGAAAGACTCATAAAGACGAGCCTATCTTTTAGGAGTCTCTCCATCTTTTACTTTTAAAAGATCTAAAACTATACATATGCATATAGAAAACATAGATTCTCTTTTTTTGTATTTGATTAACAGTAATCCTTCAGCATTGTACAGGTATGTTTTGCTGTAACAAATGTGTGGTTTGCCCTTTTAAGAGATGTACCTTTGCACACTGTAATTTCACAGTTAACTTCTCTGGATGTTATGACTGTTATTCTTCATCCATGGATTATGCTGCTGTCTGTGCTTCTTGCAAATCATTCTACATAGGAAAGACTATGCATAGACAGAGTTAAAGAACACCTTAGAACTATTAGAACTCTTAACCTTAACAATGCATTAGCAAAACACAGCATGGAGTGTTCTCATTTCATCCTGTTTAAATTTTTTTGTACTGGAACAAACACATTACTTTCTTGGAGATTGTGACTCGTATCTTGAACTAAAAGAACGGAAGTAGCAATTACTACTGAATGCAGAAGCCAGTCCTGGACTGAATGAAAACAGTGTGCTCTTCGCTGGCATTATTAAGACCCTCCCTTTTTATGGCTTGGTTTATCATTTACTCTGCTGTCATGACTTTACACTGTACATATTCATTTTCTTGTTATCTTTACACTATCTTGTTTAGCTAGTTCACTGGACTGTTTGTATTGCCTGTAAATAGCTCATTGACTACTATCTTCATCTCACTGCATGTATCATATTTAAAATGAAGACTACTGACTTTTCTGTATTCTAATGAAGTTCTGTTTAACTAACATGAACAAAAGCACTTAATAACCATTTAGTGTCCGTGCGGTTCTTTCCCACTATAAGAGCTATAGAAGCTATAGTTATTATTTTTTTTTTAAAGTTTTTATTTTACAGTTATTCTTCTTCTCCATATGTTTTTACTATTATATTTTTTGTTTTGTAAGTCCGTTCGTTTCTAAGGCTATAGAAGAACTCATAGCATCTGAACCAGGCTTGAGAAGCCACATATTATTTGATGTATCTACACATCTGATACCTCAAGAATTGTTGGACTTAATTCGTACATTAGATGACACCACGAACTGCAGTGGCCTTTTTACCAGCCAGATAACTCCACGACAAAGGCCTGTGCATTTATCTAATGTATCCCTACCATCACAAACAGTACAATCCATGCCTAATGAAGCTAATTTCACTAACCCTTCAAGACTTCAAAATATTGGGGCTGACAATCTCACTCTTACAGCTACAGATGTTAACTGCAACTCGTTTATTACTGGGTCTCAACAGCTCCATGTTAACAATCCTACTAATAATATTTAGTTTGCCTGCACTACAGGAAGCAGAAAAACAGAAATTTTTAAACTAGAATGTTTACTAAAGACATACAAGAACATAGAATATAACATTCTGTTTTTAGACTACATCTTTCATAAAATAGTGCTCCAAGGCAATATATACCAACCTAAGGCAATGCAATCTGAACAAGCCAGAGACCTGCTACAACAAAATTCGCCACAGGGGCATCCTATTGTAGTCACCACTGTCTCTCACTTGCTGAACTGGACTGGCTTGAACTCCTTCAATGACATCAACTCTCACTCGCCCACAAACTAGTAAACCATCCACTTAATATCCCATCCCTCCAGAATCTACTCCAACCCTATCGCACCACCAGGACACTAAGATCCAGCAAGAAAAATCACTTGCAGACCACTAAAGCCAATAACTCTGCTGGTGAATCATTATTCTCTTGCACCATAGCCAAATTATGGAACTCCCTCCTACCCACAATTACCTCCATACCATCATGCACCCACTTCAAAACTTTACTAAAAGCACACCTAAAAACATGCTGGCTATGCCCTTGCAACTCTCACTCTAAATATCACCGACCCCATCCAACCACTAGCTTTCTTTCCACTCCACTAACTACCTTGATTATAGCAAGCTCAGATGCTCATAAGCCTAGTACTCATACAGCAGGAACTTCTTATTGTAACATTTGTTAATGTCTGTTATGTACTACATAGATAAAGATTCTAGTAGTCGACTGATGGACTATGTTCTTCCTCTGTAAATATGTTGTAAGTAATTGCTATGTAAATTGTTAATCGCCATGTAATCCAATGCAACTACTGTCTGTTTATTTTAACTGTGGAGCTTTTCTCCCCAGGCCTCCGCTGAAAATGGACCTACGTCAAATCGGACACTCCCGGTCAACAAATATAAATAAAGTCTCCATTTTAACACGTTCCCTAACAGTGCTTCCAGCGACAATAAACTTGACAAAAACCTCAGAGCACTGTACAATGACACTGGGCTTAAAGTTTTAAATATCAACAAGCTGATAACAGGGAAAGACACTCAGTTGATACAGAAATCATTCAACACCCGGAATTCTGCAGCTTTTGTGCCATGCTATATGCAATGCTGAGGAAATTTTTTTACACACTTCTCCTGACTGATACCTTTCAACAATGTGATCTCCTTGATGCATTGTAAGCTCTCTGCGAACCATGGCTTTTGGCAGTAGCAGGCAACTGAGTAAATGTCAGGAAAATCCTACTAGGACAGCTGAACTTTATTTGGGGTTAATAACAGTCTCTAACTGATGGCAGGTGTGTACCCAAGACGATTGAATGTTGTAATTAAATCAAAAGCTGCTTCAATAAAGTATTAGTTTTAGGGTGTGCACTCTTCTGAATCCAGCTTATTATACGTTTTTTATTTTTTATATTTTTCCCCTAACAGATTTGTTTGTTTTTCAACTATGAATGTTATAGGTCACATTAAAGGTGGGAAAAATTTTGAAATGATTTTCTGTGGTGTCACTTTTTTATATCAGAAAAACCTGGCATTTTAACCGGGGTGTGTAGACTTTTTATATCCACTGTATCTATCTATATATACACATACACACACATTTACATACACATATACAGGATCATAGGAGATTACTAGGCTATCGACCTGAAGGTCACTTCAAGCCTAGCAGTTTCAACCCGATGTAATACCATAGAAATGCTAGTCAATACCAAATACTGCATTTAGTAATGACTATCCAAGTCCAAGAAAGTGGTGGGTGCTATCTCAGCTAAGCATTTATGGTACCACATCCACTCATCCAGGTGGTTCTTAAACAGTGTATATACATACATGCATATTTTATATATATATATACATACATATATATATATATATATATATATATATATATACATACATATATATATATATATATATATATATATATATATATATACATACATATATATATATATATATACATATATATATATACATATATATATATATATATATATATATATATACATACATATATATATATATATATACATATATATATA